>NC_080683.1:59715671-60018701 GCF_030445035.2 Dasypus novemcinctus | reverse complement strand
TGTTGGCTTTTATAAAAAGTTATTTATTTGGGATAAAAGCTTACAGTTACAAGGCCCTAGAGAGTACAACTCAAGATTACTTCCTCACACAAAGTCTTTTGCCACTTGTTGAAGCAAAGATGACAGGCAATGTCTGTGAGCGTTCAGCCTTCCTCTTTCATCCTAAGGCTCTGTGGTCCCAGCTTCTTCTGATCTCAGCTGTAGGCTGGCATAGAGCTTGTGTCTCTCCCTCTGGAGCCCGTTTCTTTCCAGGTTCAGATGCTCTGACCCCTTTACAAGGCCAGCTGTAAACTATCAGGTTCATCTATCTTTCAGAGCCACAGGATCTTCTGTGTATCTACTTCTCTGTGTTCTTGATTGAGTGCCCCTTTATATAGTCCATGATGGGTGTGGTGGGTTGGGGACTCAAATTCAGGTTGCCCTAATGATGTGGTCAAATCAAAGTCCTAATCTTACCATAACTTAATCAAAGACATCTTAGCTGAATCTAATACAATCAAAGGGTATCACACCCAGAGGAACAGACTGGTTTACAAACATAATCTCTCTTTTTGGAACTCATAAATACTATCAAAATGCCACAAAGTTCTAGGTATATGTTGTTACTTCTGCCAAGAATATTTTACCTCCTCATTCTCACATACATAATTCTTACATACCCTTCAGGCCTCAATTTGGAAATCACTTCTTCTAGGAAGTTTTTCCTAATTTCCCACAATATCCTGGAGTACACAGAACTTCTTCATGAAAATGTAAAGTCCATGAGGTCAGACTCTATGCTTATCTTGTTCACCAAAAAATCCCCCAAACCTAGACTAGAACTTGGGATAGATGTTTATCAAATGTTATTATAACACTTTGCTTTTTCATTATTACTAGTTTAATGAGGGCAAGGACCATATGTGTCTTATTCAGGACTGTATTCTCAGGACCTAGCACAATATCTGCCACAAATTAGGCATTTGGTATACTTCTATTGATTAAATGAATACATGAACAATCTGTAATTAATTTTGGAACTATTAAAAAGGTATTAATAATTTAGGTCACAGTAGTAATACAATTTGTGATTACATTTTCTTTCTTCACACTTGCTTCAAGAGTGCCTATGTTCACTGGACTTGATTTGTTCCTGTCTGTGGGACATTAGTACTGAGAAAACACCCTTTGTCATGATTATGCTTTCACTACTATGTAGTGCTAACGTGCCTAAAATAATTTCCTGTAGTATTTTTACACAAACCAATTTCACAAATTAGTATCTTCATGCGCTCTTGGCCATTAAGATACTAAACTTAAGATATTAAGTTTAATACTTAAAGCATTAAGCAATGTTTTTCAGTTTAGCATGCTATGTCAAATGCTATGTTCACATTGTTTTTAATTAATTCACATTAAAATATTAATATCACCTAAAATTGCTTTTAATGTTATGCTTTCCTAGAAACCAAGGAGATAATTATCCCCTTAGCTCACTTAGCACTATTAAACTTCTTCTTATGGAGGAAGTGGTAAAGATCAAATAAACATAAAAATTATCAGAAAAATGAGATCTCAGCATCAGAAATTCAGCCAGTATTTCACTTTCCTTCTGCAAGTTTCCTCCATGCCCCAAACCCATTCTACACTTACTCCCTTACTAAAGCCACTGTGTTTTTACAAGGTGCATAAGGATAGGTTATCACCTGGTGGCATTTATTCAAAACCTCCACCCTTCCTAAGGTACCAGCAGTTGCTAAGTCTCCTTAGATCCCCATTATTTCAGCATCAGACTCCTCATAATCTTTGCCAGATGATGGTCCTTGGGAAGCTGATCAGCCAACTAGGTCTCTTGAGCTTATGGACCATCTCTATGGTGCTCCTAGCAGCATACTTACAGAAGAAAAAGAGCAGCTCACTAACATTACTCCTACCCACAAGTGCTTTGGTTAGCAGTCTTTTGATCTCGAGATTTAGATCTAGTCATGACCCTGGTCTTGAGGATTGTGACCAGAAGAAAGCCTGGTCACTTTGGGGACTTATGAAATCCCTCAGGGCTGGGGGTACAGGATTCCCCAGCAATTGCCTGATCCAACATTTATATTTTCAGACGACAAAATTGGAAATATGACTGCCTTCTCAAGGCCACAATGCCAGGAGTGGCAGAGTCAGGAGTAGTCCCCACCCATATTTCATTTTCCTCCCCCAACATGTCATAGATCTTTGGATCAGTCACCTCAGGTGGAGACAGCTGACTGCTCTTTGGGCTTGTACTGTCCTCCTCAGTCCTGCAGCCAACAGTTATCCTCTCTTCCTTTCATTTAATCAAGCATAGATCATCCTGGAGGGAAGGAAGCAAGAGAGATGTGTTTCTCTCTTCCTACACAGGTCTATATATAACCTAATGTGTTTGTCTGCGTGGCTAGATTCCATGGAGATAGGTGCCATAGAAATAAATAAAGAGACCACACAGTGCAGGCGATGGCACAAGCATGCAGAACAGGAGAGAGAGAGAGAGAGAGAGAAGAGACAGAGCAGAGAGCAAGAGCAAAAAAAAAAAAAAAAAAAAGAAAGAAAGAAAGAGAAGGAGAGCACGAGAGAGAGTGAATACAGAAGGATCTTGAGAGTGAAAGCAGAAAGGCAGGCAGGATCCTTGGCACTTTCTAATGTGCTGTCTGCCCAAGCCACCATGACTCCATTCATTCCTCTGGGGGGAAATTATGATCTGCCTTGCACCATCTTCACAGCTTCCCACAGTTCATCAGAGGCATGAGCTATCTTACAGTAAAGGCAGACCCATGATATATTCCAAAATGCCACAAACTTTGGCGTTAAGTAAAAGAATGTCAAATTAATACTTTATTTTAAAAAATAAAATACAAGCACCTGAACCAAAGAAACAAAGAAGTACAGTTAACAGTTGAGGCTATTTTATTCTCTAACAGTACAAGTTTGAAAACAAACTCAACATTTTTGTTTAGCTCGTATGTAGGCATGTGAGCAAAAACTGTTTTCCTTTCAATTAACTCCACAGAAGCAGATATCTATACCAAAGTAATTTATTTGGTTTACTGAAAATTTTAAAAAAAAGATCCAAAGATTCTTGTTTGTCTTTTTGAAACACAACATATCTGAAACTAAAAATCTATCCAACCACATAGCCTTATTATTTTATAAAGGTTGTCTGCAATGAAACATGCCAGCTCTTTCCTGCTGTTCTGATCCAAAGATGAATCTTTAAGGAAATGGGGGGTGGGGGGAGGAGGGGAGGAAATATTTTAAGGAGCAGAAGAAGTCCAATTATAAAATTTACAGACTCCTAAACCTATCTTAGATAAGGAGGCTCTCTGAATGAGCAGCATGCGAATGGTCAATAAAAATTTCAAGTATTGAAGGGCTTGTTGCAAAGCACCTTGTTATAATTCATATTAAAATCTGATACATTCCTAAAGATAATAGCTACAATTTTTGAGTGCCCACTATATGTGAGTACTATATTACATATTATAGGTCATGATTTTGTTTTATTCTCTCAACAAACCCTATTTTATCAATAAAGGCTCAAATCTCAGTAAGGTTACATGCCCTGTTCAAGTACACACCACAAGTAAGGAATTTGAGCCCCAGCAGTCTGACTCCAGAGCCTGTGCTCTTCACCATTACAATCCTGAAATATTCTATGCCCAGAAAAGGTGGTACATAATTTGTTTAGTTTATAAAACTGCTGCTGATTCATTGTATTGCCTGATAGCCTCAAACTAAACAAGTTCCATTATTGTTGAAACTTAACTGTGGGATGGGAGAGGGAGATACAGGGCAGGTGGGAATTATTTATATAAAGAAGCACAAGAAAGGCATCCTATGGGGTTTTAGTCTTTCTGATTCAATCCCACTAATTCATGAACACAGCTTGGTGGTAAGGAAGTCTTCCACCTCTCTCCTCTAAGGACATGCATATTTGCATATTAAATAAATACATAAATGAGGTTCATTATGGCAGCATCGTGAGTTCTCTTGGCCAGTGGTCTGTCATAAAGGCAATTTAGAGAAAGCATGACTGTCAGTAGTATTAAAGTGTTCATCTGCTGAGACTGTACCCTTTCCAAGAACAACAAGTACTGATATATGTTAACGGTACCCCATCACTTCTGGGAATTAGATCACAAGTCTTAACCAGAAGCTTATCCTAGCTTTACTGATGATGAAGACTGCTATTTATAATGTGGTACAATTAGAGCACTTGTATATGAGACAGTACTTTTGTACCTTTGTCAAAACACATGCTCCTATGATGATAAGCACCTCAACATGGTGTCATATACATGGCTGATAAAAAAAAAGTTGTTGAATGAATTATAATAGTAGCTGCTATTTATTTAATACCTACCTACCATGTGCATTATGCCATCTACTTCATAAATATCTCCCAATCTCACAGGACTCAGTCAAGGTAAGCAATATCATACCCACTTTTCAGGTGTGAAAACTGAAGTATTTAAATATTTAACTGACTTACTCAAGACTAAATAGCTAGTGTCTGGAAGTGCAGGGATTTAAAACCAAGTCAGGCTAATGCTGAAATTCCCTTATTTCAACTATACAAAGACTATGAAAAGAAAGGGAAAGAGGGAAGAAACCTAAAATCTCTCTTAGAATTTACACAACTTTGGTTTTCTATTTCTGATATACATTATGACAACAGTTGTAAAAAGAAGATATTATATATTTGTGAATTTTCAGATAATCAAATTATCTGCGTGACATGCAAAGCATTAACTAGACATGATGTATTGGAGAGTAAGTGGGAAGCAACACCAGAGGCAGATGTTTTTCAAAAGATAAATATGGGCAAGCAGAGTGCTGAAGATACTAATTTTCATGATTGCCACCTTTGCTATTTTGCTTTATTGCTCTTCACTCCGGTTGATCTAAGAATACAAAATAATATGAGAGAAACTAGTTTCAAGGACAAGTTATTTTTTGAAAGGCCATCAGAAAAATGTGAATAAATGACAGAACTTTTAGAAAATTCCCTTTCTCCCTTTTGTCTTCAGACTTGCCTCTCAGTACGTATAAGCTACTCTCCCTTGACTTGTTCAACTTACATGCCACCAATCATTAAATTCAAAGACCAAGAGATAAACTCTTGAAAATAAGGCAGCCTAGAAGAAAACTTGATTTTTTGTGTGTGTGTATTCCAAATTGGTTTGTCTCTTACAAATTTTTTTCTGCATGTTTCTTATTTTTCAGTGAACAATAAATAGCTTTTAGGGGAATAAATGTGAGCTGAATTGTTAGAGCAGTCAAGTGACTGCGATGAAGAGAAGGTTTTGGCATCTGTGAAGAATGCGTTAGAATAGAATTGCTGTAGGAAAAGGTTATCTGTGTTGCCTGCCTTTATGAGATGACATTTAAATAAAAGTGCTGGTTCATTTTTGAACCATTTTTATTGATCCCTGTATACTAAAAGACATCTCAAAGGGAAGAGTGGTGTGAATAACTGAATAATGTGTTGTTTGTACAGATGCAACATCTCACTGGCTCTGTATGGAGATCAGTGGTGACTGAAAGCTATTTAAGGAAATGTTTATCCTGGTGCTTCTCAATGTATTATTTATCTCACTAAAATCCTACAACATTCGTGCACAGGCATTTCTAGAACCCTTTTTGTTTTGGGATCACAAAAATAGATTTCTGAAACAGTTTCCTATATAGTTTGAGGCTCTGCATATACCATGGTTACTTGCGGGTTGAGCTCATTTAGAAAAGGAGTGTGTGAGAGCCTGAGAGGGAGAATCTACAACTCAAATTCTTGCAACTTGCAACTTTTTTGAAATCTTAAGCCATCCAATGTTCAAATTTAAATTAGATTTCCTTTTTTTATATATGTACTGGTCTTGGTTACCCAATTTGATTTCATTACAAGCTATCTGTTAGGAACACATGGGTTCTCCAGAAGGAAAACTAGGACGCTCACTAGCTGAGGGATGTCTCTGACTAATTATGTTGTCACCTGAAACTGTTTAAATTCCAGAGTTTTATCCTAGGGAAAGTCTCCCACTCTCACATTCCAGTAAATGTCATTCTCGGGTTTTAAATTTTATCTTATTCACTTGAAACTTTTATCTCGCTCTGAATGTTCCTTCTTTACCCAGTGTACATCCAAAAATGCTCTTCCTTGTATCTTTCTTTGCTCTTGTTTTGGCTTGCAGTTGCCTACAACAAGGTACTCTAATAACTTTGAAAATGGAAATGGGCCATTGCTAATGGGAATCATTTTTACAAATATTAAACAAATGCATTCTTCTTAAATATGTAATTATTATAAACTATATAAATTATGTGTAAAATATAAATTATATGTACTATGCAATTATATATATTACAAGGTATATTATATAATTATATATTATATAAATTATATATGTTACTGGATTTTGTCTAGGTTCTTGACTATGCTGCAGAAATGAATTTCAAGAGCATGTTGGGTGAGTTAGGCCAGTAATTTATTCAGGCAGGGAGGGATGAGAAATGGGAGAAAACAACAGATCATGGGTCCCAGGTGAAGAGGAAGGGGCTGAAAAGTGGTAAACTGGGCTGATTTAGAGACTACAATTCCACATTATAGGTTATAAATGCCCAGGTTGTACTTGCAAAGCGACCATGGCAGGGGAAAAATGGAGAAAACAAAGCGCAGAAGGTAGGAACAGGGGTCCAAAGGCAAGAGAGAGCAAATTCAGGCCTTGTGCCTGCTTTTCTAACCATTAATTATTCCACCCCTTTTCTAATGGCAGGGGAGAAGTTCCAGCTGTTTGCAGTTTTGATTGATTACCCTACCCATCAATCCCCCATTGATAAAGGGTCCAATGATAAGTCCTTGAGGAATATCTGGGGCTTCTCCTGGTTTCCAGAGGAAATCCTGTACTGAATGGCAGAATCTTGGGAGGGTCTTCCAGCAGCCATCTTGTAACTGTAAGCTGGAGCCAGAGAAGGACTAGCAGGCTTGAGCCAGAGAGAGGACTTAATAAATTTCTTTTTCTTATCAAGAACTAAGCCTTGAAGTCTCAGATCATAGAATAGTCCCTTCTAAGGACTTTGCCCTTTCCCCTCTGCAGGCTGCACCCTTAGGCTTTCTGCCCTATGAAAAGATGAGGCTATTACATAGAGCAAGTAAAGAGAAGCCTTCTCCAGCTAGACCCATGTTATTACATGAAGGGAGACAGAGAAGGAGACATAGAAGTGGTAGCTGCACCATCTATCCTTCTCAGATTTTCCCTATTTTTTCAACTACCCCCTTTTGAAAAGACCTTCAAAGGATGAGCAACATTCACAAACAGCTCCACATGGCCTCATGTGATGTGGCCTCTTGTTATTTCTCTGATTCTGATTCTCCTACTGCTCTTTTCCTTTCTTACTTTGCTCCAGCCATCTTGACCTCCTTCCTCTGCATACAATACCCAAAGCGCACTCTTGTCCAGAAACTTTGCACTCTGCCTGGAACACCACTACCAACCCCCAAACACATCACATGCACACATACTGCACCACTTGCCCCCTCATTATTTTTAGGTATCTGCTCTGATGTCTTCTACTCAGAGAGAACTTTGTCAATGATATTTACAGTACCACCTGTGTTTGATGGAGTACATAATTCAAGCCAACATCCATGGTCATGGTCATGGTATTTCACACAGCATTGCTTCTGATGAAGAAACTCACTTCACAATAAATTAAATGCAATGGGCCCAGGCTCAAGGAATTCATGGATCTTACCACGTTACCCATCACCCTGAAGCAGTTATATTGATGGAACCAACCTTGCAAGGTATTGTCACCCAAGCAGTGCCTTTTAAAGATTCAATTACAGCATCACTTGGGTGACAATACCTTGCAAGGTTGGGGCTATGTATGCTCTAAATCAGAGTTCATTCTACAGTGCTCTTTCTATCAAAGCAAAGATTCATGAGTCCAAGGAATCAAGGGGTGGAAATGGGAGTGGCACCACTCACTATTACCACTGGTGATCTACTAGAAAAAAATTTCCTTCCTGTTCCTGAGACCATAGGCTCTGCTGACTTAGAGGTCTTAGTTCCTAAGAGAGGAGTGCTTCTACCAGGAGTCACAACAAGGATTCTATTGAATGGGAAGTTAAGACTAACACCCAGCCACTTTGGGCTCCTCATGCCTCTGAATCAACAAGAAAAGAAGGGAGCTACTATACCGGCTAGGCTTATTGATTCTGATTGTCAAGGGGAAATTAAACTGCTTCTACACAAAAAAGGCAAAGTAAAGTATGCCTGGAACTTAAGAGCTCCCTTAGGAAGTCCCTTAGTACTATTAATATAATGCTCTGTGATTAAAGTCAATGGACAACTACAAGAACCCAATCCAAGCAGGATTTCCAATGGTCCAGATACTTCGGAAATGAAGAGTTGGGTCACCTCACCAGGCAAAGAATCATGAATGCAGAGGCCTGAACCAAAGAGATCTCCTCAGACCAAGAGAGGAGAATTTGGACTTAGAATTGTTAATGAAATGGCTTAAGGCTTTTAGGACTTGGGGATGGGTTGAATATATTTTGAATGTGGGAAGAGCTTGTCATTTTTGAGATCCAGAGGGCAGGCAGTTGTATAATGAATTATGGACCCCAACAAATACATGTTCTTTTTTTAAATCCATGTCCCTATGGGTATGAACCCATGTAAATGGGAGCTTCTGAATGTTATTTTTAGTTAAGGTGTGACTCAACTGAATCAAGGTAGACCTTAATTCATATTACTGGGGGTCTGTATTAGACAGAGTTCTCTAGGGAAACAGAATCAACAGGAGATATCTGTCAATACTATGCAATTTTATAAGAGTCTCTCATGCAGCCATGAGGATGCCCAAGTCCAGGTTCTGCAGGCAGGCTGCAACCAGAAGCACCAATGAAAGTCCAGTGAGTGTTCTTGATGAGTTCTGGGACACTTTGGCTGTCCAAAGATGAGCTGGGAAATTCTCACTTAATGCTGGAATCACTTCCCCTTTTAAGGCATTCAACTAATTGGATAAAGCATCAGTCATTGCTGATGGCAATCTCCCTGACTGATGTAATTGTAATCAGCTATCTATGATTTACCACTGCAGTAAAGTCAATGGTGACTAAAGTCCATAAATGCCCTTGTATTACAATTAGCTCAGTGCTTGCTTGACCAAACAATTGGGCACAATTACCTGGCCGAGTTGACACAATAGCCTAACCATCACAGGTCTTACAAAGAAAAGAAAACAAATTCAGGAATCAGGGAAAGCTACATGAAGGAGCCAGAAACCAGAAAAGAGCAGATGGTGAAAGAAGAGAAAGAAGAGGACATTTGTCATGTGTCAGTAGGCAAAGATCAAATCAAGCAACTCCAAGGATTGTTGGCAGTCAACACCAGAGTGCTCCAGTCTTCAAGGAGAAAGCAAGCCTTGATAGTAACTTGATTTTGACTTCTTCTACCCTCAAAATCATGAGCCAATAAATTATTGTGATTAATCCAAAATCAACTTGTGGCATTTGTGAGAGTGGCTCTGGCAAACTAAGACATGACCCTCTGCCCTTCTCTGTCCTTTTACCCTGATTTATATTCTCTACAACACTTACCACTATCTGAATTAGGTTACACATTTCTTTATTTCATTTATCATGTGCTTCCCCCACCAGAATGTAAGTTCCATGAAGACTGGTATTTTGTAACAGTGCCTAGTACATAGTAGACACTACACAGATAAATGGATGAATAAATGTTACCTTCCTTGCTCAAAAATCTCTAATGGTAACTAACCAAATAGCAGAGGTAATGACTGGTGGCCTGGGGGCAAGAAACTGAATATACAAATGGACAATGGCCAGATCACATATAAAAAAGAAAACTGACCCACAGTTTGCTGCAAACAGTCCAGAAAGTTAAATATTAGCCTCTGTAACAAATGGTCAAATGGTTAGGACTTAATAACTGCCAACTTCACTAATTTTTGTCCCTATTTCCGACTTAGGACCTATCAGAGAAAACCAAATATGCTTCCATGCCAGAAGTCCCCAGTAAGGACATACCTGAAGTCTCCCCCTTTTTCCTTTTACCCTTCCTTGCCTGCCTTTGAGTTTCTGCCAAACACAAGAGATGGTGGATGGTGTCCTTGCTATAGCAAACTCTGAATAGATAGCCATTGCTTGTTCTCATTTGGATGGTCTTCATTTCTTGCCACATGGGCTGAATTCAAGTGATAGAAACATTTTGTCTGACCCACACAAAAAGTATTTAAAATTCAAATTATTTGACAGCATTTAGGAATTGGGATATTTCACATGAAATAAAGACTTAAAGATTTCTGGATTCTTTAAAATCTTGGAAGCTCTTGCACTCCTGGATTCATTAAATGCATGGCATCTGTTGAGACTGAGTAGCAACTGTTCACACAGAGCATGAGCTTCCTGACAGACTCCAACATCCCTGTTGTCTTTTGTTATTTACCAATGTGCTTTCTTTTCTCATTCATTTACAAACCTGCATGAGCCCCGTAGGTGTTCTAGTTAACAAATCCAACCTCCAGGGTCTCCTTAAATGAATTGCCTCTGTGAATGGTCTGTACATTTTAGCTCTTGCTCTTTTTACCTTGATCCCAGATGTCTCAAGTGTACAAAGAGCCATCATTTCTGGTATGATGATGACCCATGGCTTTCTTTCAGCTTCACAGAATGGGCTCAGGTGCTTCTACTGATCCTCAATTCAGTCTCTCTTCCCCAATTTATGTATTTCTAATTCTCAAAGGCTAGGTCCCAGATTAGTTCAAATCTGTTGATTTTCTTTTTGTAATTGAATTGTAGAAACAAAATTGTGCCCATTAGGTAAGGAAATAACATACTGCTTATGTGCTAACAGGAAGGCCTGCCTTGAAGCACAGCACAAAAAATTTCTATCAAACTTCTCAATCTCCTGTAAATGCTCCCAATTTTTCATTTAATAAACAAGTTAGCAAACAGAAATGGGTTGCGTAGGAATTACCTACTTACCAATGGCCTCCAGGAGAGGTGCCTCCCTTGATCACCCACAATTTTGAGATAGATTCCTTAGATGAAATCTTGTATTTCCCTCTCTTTACTATGAAGGGAAGGAAAGCTTATTCTTATAATTTACAATATACCATAATAAGTTGACACGAGAAGCATTTTATTTGAAAAATAGTAATTCATTGCAGATAAGGAAATTTTTCTATTAAATTTAAATAGAAGTCATCATCCTTTTAAGAAATTAAAGGTAAAAGTAATCAGAATGGCAAATGCAATCTTTTCAGTGGTAAAAAGACATAAATAAATATATTCAGTACATGAAACAAAGCTTTTTGCTATTATAGCAATGTCACAAACAACATCTATAATTGAAACAGGATGATTCTGTTGCCAGGCAAAGGTAAGAGGCCTGTTCTAGTGGTGGGGTTGGGTTAGGGGAATCTGGTTTTCTTGTGCCAAATGAAGCATGTAAGTGGCTACGGAGGGCAGTGTATTTCATAATGAATGTCAAGTAGAGATATTTACAGGATCATCAAAATTAGTAGAGGAGAGGAGCAGGGGGAGGGGGAAGGGCAAAAAGGGAGGGGGTGGGAAAATAAACCTCTAAGAATATGGGATGTGTTTGAGCTCCTTCTCAAGGTTCATTTATTTTCTTCCTGACTTCTGTGTGGCCTTTGCGCAGACCTTTGGAGACTTCTGGGTGAGATTTGGGACAGTGTGTCCATTGATAGAGAACCACCACCACCAACAATGACGTCAATAAGATTAAATAAATATAAGGGTAATCCTTTTCTTCACTTGCGGTGTAAGGCCTAAAATTAAGACCCAATATTATTTGCTATGTTAGCATCTGGGTGAAACCTGGAAGACCTTAAATAACCTAACCACAAGCATCCCTCCCCAGCCTACTCCAGAGGATAAGGTCCCCTAACCAAGCAACACTCCTCATCAAAAGAACTATTTGAAGTTCCTGCTTGTCCCTGAGGAGTGGACTTCAGTTCCCAGTCACCCTGCAGAATTATTCAAACAAGTCAACCATCCTCCAAACCAGGGGGCACCCCAAACTCTTTTTTGATATTTATTTATTTATTTATTTTATATTTTTAAAAGAAACCCTGTACTCTTTAGCTATCAATCTCTCTCCACCCCTCCACCCTCCATACTCCTACCTACTCTTTTTTTAAAAAAAGATTTATTTATTTATTTTAAATTTCTCTCCCCATCTCCCCTCCCCACCACCAGTTGTCTGCTCTCTGTGTCCATTTGCTGTGTGTTCTTCTGTGTTTGCTTGTATTCTTGTCAGTGGCACCAGGAATCTGCGTCTTTTTTTGTTGCATCATTTTGCTGCATCACCTCTCCATGTGTGCGATGCCACTCCTGGGTAGGCTGCTCTTTTTTTGCGTGGGGTGGCTCTCCTTATGGTGCATGCTCCTTGTGTGTGGGGCTCCCCTATGTGGGGGACACCCCACATGGTATGGCACTCCTTGCATACATCAGCACTGTGCATGGGTCAGTTCACCACACAGGTCAGGAGGCTTTGGGTTTGAACCCTGGACCTCCCATGTGGTAGGCAGACGCTCTATCAGTTGAACCAAATCTGCTTCCCTTTGTTCTTTATTTTTAAAGAAGCTTTAGATTACATGAATGTTACATGAAAAATATAGGGGATTCTCATATACTCCCCTTCCATACTCCCCTATTAACCACATCTTTCATTAGTATGGTACTTTTGTTACTTTTGTTGAACACATTTTAAAGCATTGCTACTAAGCATGGCCCATAGTTTACATTATGGTTTACACTTTGCACCATACAATTTTATAGGTTTCAGCACAATGTATAATGGCCTTTATCCATCATTGCAATAGCATGCACAATAATTCCAGTGTCCCAAAAATGCCCCTTGTTATAACTATTCTTCCTCTTCCCTCCCCTCAGAACCTCTGATGACCACTGCATTTATATCAATGTTACAAGTTCTTCCATTACTAGAATAATATCAATTCTACTTTAGTCCATAGTTGCATTCCCCACTCCTCTTATGTTTGTTCATTCCTCAATCTTGAGGATCATGGGATGGTGATACCCACTCTGCTTCCGACTGAGAAGGAGTGTAGAACCCATAGGATGGATGAATGGAACTGTCTTACTTGCAATTGTAGATACTCTTTGTTTTTGGGGGATGGGCATTATCCATCATCATCCTTTTGTTAGTTGTCCTGGGTGAGTCTAATGAACTGGAGAGTAGGTGTTGGCTGCAACTCTGCTGAGATTCAGGGCTCAATAGGCAAATGCACAGCTGGAAGATTTAAGTCTCTGAGGCATACATTTAATGGGTATAGAGCTAGTTATAGGTTCAAATAAAAGTGGCAAAAGGATCACATGTAGGAAAACTGTAAATGATTCTAATTCTGATACATTGAGAAGACAGGTTATCATATATATCCTGGGGTTATCTGAATCACCTATAGTGTCCAGATGTCTCTAGAGCTCTCAGGAACACCCTGCTTAAGACTTTGTTTATTGTGAAAGTCAGTGAGATCTTCCTGAGATGTGCATAAGTGTAACTTCTGGAATGACTTTCCGACTCACTTTTAACTCTCTTAGCCATAAAAACTCATTTCTATTTAATGTTTCCCGGTTTTGGTCAAGGTCTTTTTCCAAATGCATTAGTTTGGCTTAGAGAGAGGCCACATTTGAACAACAAAGAGGCTTTCAGAAGGTAACCCTTAGACAATATATAATACTAGGCTAAGTTTCATTTTCACAAGAGCAAGTTTTGTAAGTACAATGATCAATGTTAAGGGCCCGGTGTATTGATCTGTCATCCTTCACTAGGCACTGCCTGTGTCTTTAGAGATTCCTCCTGCTCTATTAGAGGATGTAGCAGGACTCCACAGAATGGGCATTCAATATTCTTTTGGTATTGTGTGGGTCTCCACCCACCAAGATAACACCCCATGACCACATTAACACATATATCTTCCACTGAGGCATGCCCCAGGTGCTCCTATCCCTACACATCCTGCCCCCCACTGACAATCCATACCAGTGATCCTTCCCGATGCAGTTGCAACTCTTCTGCAATCCAAAACAAAGCAGAGAGAGAGAGAGAGAGAGAGAGAGAGAGAGAGAGAGAGAGAGAAAGAAAAAAAATTATTTTGCCTTGGGTTTTTCATCCTTGTAAGATCTATTATCTTTTATGCATATTAACAATTTCTTCTGTATGTTTCCCCAGTGTCTTTTTTTTTCACTTTTTCAAAGAAGTTTTAGGCAACAGAAAAGTCACATAGAAAATACAGCGTACTCCCATATACCCCACCCCTTACTCCACTCACATTTTCTCCTATTAAAATAATAACATCTTACGCGAGTATGGCACATTTGTTGATTGATGAACAAATATTGAAACATTGCTACTAACCATAGTCAATGGTTTACATTATGGTTTACATTTTACACTGTACAATTTTACTGGTTTTGATAAAATGTATAATGGCCTCTATCCATGACTGTAAGATCATGAAGAACATTTTCAATGTCCTAAAAATGCCTTTGTTCCACCAATTCTTCCCTCTCCCTTCCCTGAGGACCATGGTGCCCACTAAATTTCAATTTTTGAAGAATAAGGTTCATAGTTACATGCATTAATATTGAGGCTTGACATACTGGTCTGTTTTCTTTTATCAGGTGCTACCTATTCTCTTGAGAGATTCTTTTCTCTCTATTTGAGAACGTAGCAGGACTCCCCAGGATGGGAGTTTAATATTTTCTTGTTTATTGTGTGGGTTTCCACCCTCCCACTGAGATAATATCCTATGACAAGATGGACACATTCATATTCCATAGAAGCATGTCCCAGATGCACTCTTTCCCACCACTGATGCCCTGCACCAGTGGCCCTTCCCTGCCATATTTGCCAAAAGAACATTCCCACCATTGTAGTTTCAACTACAGATGTACAAATCCCCAGACTTCACCTGTTCCTTCCTCCAGTCCTCCCCCCACTTCCATGGATAGTCCATCCCCCCCCCCCCATCCTGCTTGCCCTCATACTCCAGCACTGTTCGCCTCCACTCATACTTGCACTACTATCACCCCCATTTACTGCCCAACAATTCCCTTCCACAATATCACAGGTTTTGCCCAGATTGAGCATTGGCTCACCACTCTCTACTCCCTTCCTGTTTCCTGATAACCTATCTTCCAGACTCCAGTTCTGTGAGTCTGTTCATTTTGCTTAGGTCATATCAGTGAGGTCAAGTAATAATGTTTGTCCTTTTGTGACTGGTTTACTTCATACAACATAAATCTGTGAGGTTCATTTATGTTGTTTCGTGAGTGAGTACTTCATTTCTTTTTATAGCTGAGCATTATTCCATTATATATATACTACAATTTGCTTATCCATTTAACTGTTGATAGACACTTGGGTTGAGTCCAACTTTTGGCAATAGTGAATAATACCACTATGAACATTGGTGTGCATATATCTGTTCATGCCCCTGCTCTCAATTCTTCTGTGTATATACCCAGCAGAGGGATTGCTGGATCATATGGAAATTCTATAGTTAGCTTCCTGAGGAACAACCAAATTGTCCTTCACTTTGCGCTATTCTATTAACACATTCCCATCAGCAGTGGATGAGGATTCCCTTTCCTCCACTTTTCTCCAATACTTGTCAGTCTCTGTTTTTTTAATAGCCACCAGTCTAGTAGGTGTAAGATGATATTTCACTGTAGTTTTGATTGGCATTTTCATAATAGCTAGTGATGTTGTGCATCTTTTCATGTGCTTTTTGACCATTTGTATTTCCTCTTTGGAAAAGTGTCTATTCAAATCTCTTGCCCATTTTTTCAATGAGTTGCCTTTTTATTTTCGAGGTGTAGGATTTCTTTATATATGCTGGATATAGGCCCTTATTGGATAAGTGGTTCCCAAATATTTTCTCCCATTGAGTAGTCTGTCTTTTCACTTTCTTTTTTTTTTTTCAGTTTATTGAAGTATATCACTCATACATAAACATACATAAACAATAAGTGTATAGTAATAGTTGTGACCTTCCAAAATAAACATCTATAATATCACACAGGACTCTCATAACTCACCCTACACCAATACCTTGCATTGTTGTTGACAAACTCCTTTGAAATGCAAAAGTTCTTAATTTTGAGGAGGTGATATTTATCTACTTTTTTCTTTCATTGCTCACATTTTGGGTGTAAAGTTTTTGAAACCATTTCCTTCTACAAGATTCCACAGATGCTTCCCTAACTTTTATTCCAGGAGTTTTATGGTCTTGGCTTTTATATTCAGGTCTTTGATCCACCTGAATTAAGTTTCATCCCACCCTCTTGATACTTCAAAGCTTGTCTCTCACAGCCCTGGTTGTTCACTGTGCTCCCAAGTGCAAACCCATGCAGCCCTGTGTGGTGTGCAGTATATCCCAGTGTAAGTAAACATAACTGATAAGCTGCTGTTGATATCCACTGTCCAGCATCAGGTATCATGTGATAAGCATTCTCTACAACCCTAGGGCAGAAATCTCTCCCTCACCAACACTGTGGATAGATGATATGAATTGAATTGTGTACCCCAGTTTGGACATCTTCTTATTCTTGCTCTGCATTGTGGTGAGTGTGGATCAATTGTATATAAGATCTCTTAAAGATGTCACCTGAGTTAAGGTGTGACCCAATTGAATCAAGTTGGGCTTCAATCTGTATTACTGGAATGCTTTATAAGCAGAGTGAGTAGGCAGAAGCTGGAAGTCAGCTGAAACCAGAGAAAGGAAAGGACATCATTATGTGTACTGCCATGTGACAGAAAAGCCAAGGAACTCCAAAGATTGCCAGCCAACCAGAAGATACCAACCCTGGAAGGAAGGGATCTGTTCAGCCTCTGAAACCATGAGCCATAAATTCCTGTTCTTAAGCCATCCATTGATGTGCTTGTTTTAGCAGCTAGGTAACCAAAACAGGAGTTTTTAAAACATCCCTGAGTTCCTACCTGGACCCTAAAAATAGGAAATTTCAATGCTTGCACACTCTTAAGAAAACACCGTGAACATTTCTGGCATGCTATTTCCTCTCCCCATGGAAGGGGCGACTCACCACCTAGGGAGCCTGGTGAGACATTGACACTTGTGGGTTGACATTTCTATAGGCAGGCATGTATTGGCCATCACTAGTCAGGTGTAGCTCTGTCTCTTATGCTCTACCTTATTTTTATCTTATGGATCAGTTGGGTCCCAGCTCTTCTCTGCTTCTCATTGACCAAGCAATATAACCAGAGCCCTACAGCTTCCCAATTAAACAGTCCAGTTTTAGCTTCTCATGCATCTCACTCCTGTTATTAATAGTATAGATATTTTTGATCCTATTTGATTCCTTGGATCTGCTCTCAACTGGTTCAGAATCCAAAAGAAAGATGTTGTCAATTAGGCTCTTCAAATCCTCAAAATGTAGCATTAAAACTCCACTTTCGGGCGGCAGACTTGGCCCAGTGGTTTGGGCGTCCGCCTACCACATGGGAGGTCCGAGGTTCAAACCCCAGGCCTCCTTGACCGGTGTGGAGCTGGTCCATGCGCAGTGCTGATGCGCAAGGAGTGCCCTTCATGCAGGGGTGTCCCCGCGTAGGTGAGCCCTACGCGCAAGGAGTGTGCCCCATGAGGAGAGCCGCCCAGCGTGAAAGGAAGTACAGCCTGCCCAGGAATGGTGCCGCACACCCGGAGAGCTGACACAACAAGATGACACAACAACAACAAAAAGAAACAGAGATTCCTGTGCCACTGATAACAACAGAAGCGGACAAAGAAGACGCAGCAAATAGACACAGAGAACAGACAACCTGGGGGGGGGGGGAAGGGAGAGAAATAAATTTAAAAAAAAACAAAACTCCACTTTCTTCTTCCTGAAAACTACTGAGAATTTTCTCCCTTCCTAAGGTCTATTTCCAGTGTTCTGTTTTCCCCTGAATATTCTGCCAGCTATAAAGCCAGACAGGTTAGGCTTCTCATTCATTCATTCACTGATTCATTCATTTAGTCATTCAGTCTACATCAAACCTGTACTAGATGTTCTTTCTCTAGGGGGTCCAGAGATAGGCTGCAAGAGCTCCAAGAATCTCTTAAATACAAGAGCTCATGTATTTTTTTTCTAGAAAGCAATACCAAAACTTTCCACTGATTCTCAAAGAGTTCTATAACATAAAACTGTTCTAATAGGACACCTAGACAAGTAAAAGGCAATTACAATATAGGACAAACGTTCTCAAACTTTCTCACCTTTAGTGTCTCATTAATGCTTTTATAATATATATAAAAAATATATAAAATATATATAAAAATAAAAATAAATATAATTTAATAATTAACAATTATTACATAGATAGCTTAACCTTCATCTCAGCTCAGAGGATAATTTGATATGATCTATGAAGTGCAGTGACTTGGTTAGGTTTAAACATTAGCAAGCTCTCTCTGGCCAAAAACAGAAAATGAGTTCAGGTCAGCAAAACTGAAGACAGCCAAATGAGTATTTTCCAAGTACTCCAAGAAAAAAGTGACAATGAAGGGGGCAATGCAGAGGGTAGGGGCGGGGTAGGATGATGGATATTAACTCTTCCTCCTCCCCTTTGTTGTACATTGGGGAACCCTTAAAAGGATTTTACTTTCCAGCAATGAAAATGGTAATTCCTTGGGTTGAACCTCACTTATATGCTAGATACTGGGCCAAGGACTATACATACATTATTGCCAATCCTTACATCAACAATAACAGCATTATTATCCCATTTTACTTATGAGGAAACCAAAACTCAGAGAGTATTTTAAAGTATCCCAGTCATACATCTAGGAAGTGGGGAAGTCAGGATTTAAACAGAGCCCACTTAACTCTAAAACCCATTTCCATTCTAGTATGCCACACCACTTTTCAAAAATATTCTTCATATATTGATTAAGCCCCACTGGAATATGAGATGAATTAAGGTAAGAATTTAGTCTGCTTAGGCCACAACAGGTACCAAAAATAGTGCCTGGAGTATAGTGGGTGCTTAATAAATATATGGTGAATAAATGAGCATTCCTGTTTCCACCTGGTGAGCTGAGCTATTTATTCCTGATTTAGGATCCTCTTCTAGTTTCTGCTTTCTTTCCTGAGGACATAGTCTGCATCATCTGGCCCAAAAAACAGACTGCTAACCACTCTCAAAGAAGGTTGCAGACAATTTGACTTCTGGTATCAAGATTATCCCTGGGTTCATCAGTCTAACAAAGACACATTTTTAAAATCCAATTTTTCCCTTTATCACTTTTATTTGTTGCCTGAAAGTGTGCAAATTAGAATAGGCCAGGATCTGTTAAAATTATATGCAATATTATAGACCAATCCTCCCTATAATTTTAAATTGCTGTTTCTAATGCCAAAAAGTTAAGAAATTATACTGCCTCCCTGTTCAGAATGCTCAATTTGGAAGTGGAATAGTCACCAGATGCCAGAAGCAGAGAAAGGACTCATGGCATGGTCACTGTTGGGTACCTCTTTCCCCTGGCACCAAATGGCTCCTGTCTCATACCTCTGGTGCCTGGAGAAATGCAGTGGTGAGGGACAATGTGGGATGCTGCTGAAGGGGCACCACGGAGGCAAAGACTGGGGTTGTCAAGGACAGTTCATCTGGGCCAAAGTATCTGGGATAAGCTTGCACTTTCTTTGCTTCTTACTCACTTCAGGGCTTAAAGCCCAGGATCTAACTCCAGAGTCTTAAGAAGGTCAATAACTGTTGTATTTCTAACCCTGAACATGCTTATTAGCAGGAGTTGCAAATAGCAGTTTAGTTTGGACCCAGGTTCTCCACCTTTGCATCCCAGAGAAAAAAGGTGGGAACATCACCCCAAATATGGCATGGACATGACCCTAGCTCTGAGAAGAGCTAGTGTGTCAGTACCAAGGCCTCAACTGAGCAAAAGAACCTGGAGAGAGGAGAGTGAGGTCAGCCTCTGGAGGGCAAAGTCCTTCTGAGTCGTGTAGCTGTCACAGGCCAGTGACCCAGCTCTTGCAGACCAAGATATTTTACATTTACTAAATACACATGTGCATGTACACACACACACACACACACACACACACACACACCACAGTCATGCATACACACACCTACAGGTCAAGTGCTGGCTTTCAGAAAGGACAGAGTAACACAATTTATTGAATGAGAGAAAATTGGGATTAATTAAGATACACACACACACATACACACACACACACAGAACTCTGCCTCTAAAATGGTTATCAAAATATACACTTTCTGATTGTTCAGTCCTTCTTGAATCAACAAGGCAGGTTTGATTTTGTGAATACCAAAAATGTCTAATTTACCATCTCACTTAATGATTCAAATTGATTTTAGAGCTTTATTGCTGTCAACTTCCTGTTCCATTCCTGACCATCCTGGATTTGTGCAAAGAATCATGATGCTGGTTTGGTCTCCAAAGATATCTACTTTGTTTAAATTACTAGTTGAACTCTTCAGTTCTTTTGAGTGGTTGTTTAAGAGTATTCAAAAGAGTAAAAATAAATGTTTACTGCATTTCAGGAACTAACTTTCTGACTTGGATAGCAGGATATAAATGTCTGAGGTAAGGTGTAGTCCAAAACATGAGAAAATGTAAGCATTAGTTAAAAAAAAAAATGTAGAGGTTCTGTAGTACCGCCTCTTCATTAAAAACAAAAACAGAAACAAAAAAGCAAAAACCTAACAAAATCCCACTTCATCTTTCACACAGCTGTTTAGTAGATAGCTGGAATCATAATATTATCCCAAGCCTAGGCTAAGTATTAAAAATATTTAACTGATAAGGAACAAGCAGTGGCATTAAGTCAGGAAGCCACAGACAACTGGTACCAGTGCATGACAGCTGGGTTTCATCCCTGACCTAGACTGGTGTTCTTTTCCCATTTCAGAACCGCCATCTCTATCACCTCATCTAGAAGGCAACAGCAGCAGGTCTGTGTTATCTACAATCCTTGGTTTCTACGGTCTTAGTAAACTTTGAGTTTTGATTAGTTTTCCCTGGATGCTAAAATTCTAACTCCAAAGATTGTGGAGTTAGCCTGGATTGGCTGAGTAAATTGCTCCAAGACATTTTATTTCCTATAGTTAGGATGTCTTTTATTCAGTCCTAGGTTTTAGTATTGAACTATGATTTCCTAAATTTGGTTCAATTCCTCTTCATTACCCCCTCCGACATCATTTTACAAATGAGGAATCTGAGCCACAAAAATCTTAGTAATAGCATCACTGTAACAGAACTCAGACCTTGAGACCCCCAACCCATTCCTCTTTTTCAGTGTCCAAATTGTTCTAAGGCTATTTAATAAAATATTATAATGATTTAGTACAAAAAAATAAATAAACAGCTTAGATTCTCTCCATTCTTTTCAAGGTTCTATTTCCATTTTTGCACACTGTCTCCCAATGAAGTTTTTCTTTTGAATGGTAAAGTTAATACCCATGTCAAGTGCCCATTAAAAAGAACTTTCTTCCATCAGCTCTGCTTGGCTAATGAAGGATAATTGCTCTCACCCACAGATTGGGAGTTAGTACCAAGAAGTCATCAGGCTGATGCTTTACCCAGCATGACAGCTTCCTCCTCTCAAGGACTTCCCCAGGGAATCTATAGTGGCATTTGAAAAGCAAATAATTAAGAGCAATAAATAGAAAAGTCCCCTAGAGGAATATAAATTATTCATAATAATAACTGTACGGGCTGGCTGGAGGAGAGGTGTTTTTATTACTTGCAAGACTTTTCTAAGTCTGCTCAAAATACCTTTTAAAATCTTTTATTTAAAAGACCATAATCCTGCAAACCAAATGGAGTCACTCTTCAAGGAGTATCAAGCCAAAGTATCAAACGTGGCATTGGTTTGATTGCTTATTCTTGTCTATAGTATTAGTTCTCAAAATGTTTTTATCTTACTATACTCCCAATATCCTATATTAGAGTTGATTATTCTTCAGGAGGAGTAGCACATCTTAGGGCTAGGAAAAATGGTGTTGTTCAGAAGAATGAAATAAATGATAACCCAGTGATCTGAACTGCAATTCAAAAATTAGTTGGATGTTGTTTTGGTTTCCTAGACTGCCTAAGCAAATACCATAAAACGGGTTGGTTTAAACAATGGGAATGTATTAGCTTATGGTTTCAAGGTGAAAAGAAATATATGTTTCCCTATCTCCCCAATGCAACAAAGTTAGGCTTATTATTGATATTCCTACACATAGCTCTTCTGCTCCTTTTATTTGAACATATAATTAGCACTATAGCCGTTAAATATATGTCCCAAAGACTTAAATTTTCATTTTTTTCATGTACCAGTTGAGCCCCAAATCTCACCAAAGTTGCAGCCAACTCTTACTCTCCAGTTCATCGGACTCACCCAGGACATCTAATAAAAGAATGATAATGGACAATGACCAACCTCACAAAACAGAGTATCCACAGCTACAAGCAAAACAGTTCCATCCATCTGACCTATGGGATCTATGTCCCTTCTCAATCGGAAGCAGAGTAGACATCCCAAAATCCTCAAAATTGAGGAACGAGCAAACATAAGTAGGGACTGCAACTATGGACTAAAGTAGACTTATTATTATTCTAGTAATGGAAGAGCCTATAACATTGATATAAATGCAGTGGTCACCAGAGGTTCTGAGGGGAGGGAGAAGGAAGACTAGGTGTAACATGGGGCATTTTTGGGACATTGGAATTGTTCTGCATGATATTGCAGTGATGGATAAAGGCCATTATACATTGTGCTGAAACCTATAAAATTGTATGGTGCAAAGTGTAAACCATAATGTAAACTATAGACTATGCTTAGTAGCAATGTACAGTATGTGTTCATTATTGGAACAAATGTACCACACTAATGAAAGATTTTGTTATTGGGGGAGAGTGTGGGAGGGGGAGTGGTGAGGTATATGGGAATCTCCTATATTTTCAATGTAACTTTTATGAAATCTAAAACTTTTTTAAAAATAAAGAAAAAAAATGTCCAAATCAAGGCATCATCAAAGTAATGCTTTTTCCTCAAATACTGTGACGTTCTGGGACTGGCTGCTGTCAATTGTTGGCTCCTCTGTCACATAGCAAGGCACATAGTGGTGGCCCCTGGTCTCTTCCTTTTCTCCCAGAGTCCATCAACAAACAGCCTCTTGATTCCTATGGCTTTTTTCTCTTTGTCTGTTTGAATGTCATTCTGCTTATAAAGGACTCCAGTTTTAGGCTTAAAACCCATTCTGATTGAGGTGTGTCACAACTTTTTCACTGAAGTAACCCCATCAAAAGCTCCTGCTTACAGTGGTTTCACACCTATAGAAATGGAATAGATTTAAGAACATGTTTTTCTAGGTTATATATAGCTTCAAACCACCACAGATGTCTTTTACAAAGTAGCAACCTACTGAGTTTTAGCTTCATCATTTATAATTCTAGATGTAATCCATCCTATATCACAAGGCATTGTGAGACTTGAAGGAGATGATGTGTGTTTTTGTAAACAGCAAAATACTAAACAGCTAGTTAAGGAAATAATATCACTATTTTTCCTGCTCATACCAATTGTGTTCAACACAATTGCTGCCTAATCATCTTGGGACTTAATTTGGAACTTAATTCTCTTGAGAAGTCTCCTCAGTGTTTCTGTTTGAAGAGTCTCTGTTTGAAGGGTATTTTCCTCTCCTCTTGATGAGATACTGGCCTGGACTGAGGAGCCAGGAAATGCAACCTTAGGACTTAATAGAGAAGAGGGCCAGAAAGGAACACACTTACAGGAAGGAGTCTTAGGAAGAGGTCTAGGATCTTTAAAAATATAGGAATTTGGAAAATGGGGTCATTCTGCTTAGAGAAGATTTAGGACAGACTAATTTTTAAGGACTCTTACATGGAAAAGGAAATGCTTTTGAAGTTTCTAGCTCCAGAGGGCTGAGCTAGAGCCAATCAATGGAATTTCCTAGGAAAAAGATGTTGGCTTAATATACCAAATAACTTTCCAGCAACTGAGGCAATTCAAGCACAGACTGGACTTTGATGTAAAATTCTGAGTTCCTTACCATGAGAAAAGTTTATATAAAAAGCTAAATTTTTATGAGTCAGTTAGAGCTCTGAGCATAATTAAGTGCTTACACAGTACTCAAAAACAGCATGGTACTGGCACAAAGACAAACATTTAGACCAATGGAATCAACTTGAGAACTCAGAAATCAATCCTCATGTTTATGGCCAACTGATTTTTGACAAGGGTTCACACACCACTCAATTGGGAAAGAATAGTTTCTTCAATAAATTATACTGGAAAAACTGGATCTCCATTTGTAAAAAAAATAAATAAATAAAATTAAAAAAAAGGAGGACTCCCTACCTCACACATGATTAAAAAAAACAAACCTCAAAATGGACCAAAGACCTAAATATAAGTGCTAGAACTATCAAACTCTTAGAAGAAAACAGGGAAGCATCCTTGTGATAGATGGTAGCGTCTTAAACTTTACACCCAAAGCACAAGCAACAAAAGAAATATTAGATGAGTAAGACCTCGTCAAAATTAAAAACTTTGTGCTTCAAAGGGCTTTATTATAAAAGTAAAATGACAACATACACAAAGGAATAACATATTTGGAAACCACTTATCTGTCTGATAAAAGTTTAATATTAAGAGTCCTTCAACTTAACAAAAAGAAAAACAACCCAATGGAAAAATGGGCAAAAGATATGAATAGAAATCTCTCCAAAGAAGATATACAAATGACCAGAAAGCAAACAAAAAGATGCTCAACATCATTAGCCATCAGGGAAATGTAAATCAAAACTATAGTGAGATAGCATTTCATACCCATTAGAATGGCTGCTATTGAAAAAGCAGAAAATAACATGTGTTGGAGAGGATATGGAGAAATAAGAACACACATTCATTGCTGGTGACAATGTAAAATGCTGCAGTTGCTGTGGAAGACAATTTGGCAGTTCCTCAGAAAGCTAAGTATAGAACTACCATGTGACCTAGCAATCTCACTATTCAGTATATACCCCAAAGAATTGAAAGCAGGAACTTGAAGAGATATTTGCACATTGATGTTCATGGCAGCATTATTCACAACTGCCAGAAGATGGAATCTACCCAAGTGTCCATCATCCAACAAATGCATAAGTAAAATGTGATATATACATATAATGGAACATTATTCAGTCATAAAAAGGAGTAAAGTCTTGATACATACGACACCATTTAACCTTGAAAACATCATGTTGATTGAAATAAGGCAGACACAAAAGGACAAATGTTGTATGAGCTCACTGATTTGCAGCAATTAGAATAAGCAAACTCAGGGAGTCATAATCCAGAATAGATTCCCAGGGGATGGGGTAGGTATAGGCAATGGGAAGTTAAGGGTTAAAATGTTCAGGGTTCCTATGTAGAATGATGGAAATGTTTTGGTAATGGATGATGGTAATGGATGGTGGTGATGGTAGTACAACATTGTGAACATAGCTAACAGCACTGAAATATATATCTGATTATGATTGAAAGGAGAAATATTAGATGGTAACAGAATGAAACTTTTTAAAAAATCTATGGACTGACATTTCACAAACAGTGAACCCTAAGTTAAACCATGGACTATAGTTAATAATGCAATTATAAAAATGTGCTATCATCAATTGTAACAAATGTTCCATATCAGTGCAAGGTGTTAATAATAGGGTGGTATATGGGAATCCTGTATTTTATGCACAATTGTTTTGTAAACACACAACTTCTCTAATAAAGAAAAAAATTAAAATAAATAAAAAAGAATTTAAGCTCTTACATGTATTTTCTGAAATATTTGGGAAAGAAAAGATTAGTGAAGTCAGGAAAGTTGAAAGCAGGTGGTTGTCAAGATCTTGCTGGAAAGCTGCTGCAATTCTAAAGGATCTCTGAAAAACCCCATCAAACACTTGAACTTACAACAGTGAATCAGATAGTTCTGTCCACTTATAACTCTACCTTTAGAGAATAATGGCTTTTCCTTCTCCTCCAAATCTCCCACAATATCTCTTCATTAGCAAACTCCAACCAAGATACATAGAAGGAAGGGACTTCTAGACATTATAATCACGTCCTCATAATGTAGGGGTGATCTTAGCAGTGGTAGTGATTTCAAGCTTACAACCCAAAACTTTTCAGCTGCAGGAAGGTTGTATTGGAAAACATCTAAGAAAATTTCCATTGATAAAATTCTGCAGTTCTTTGAAAAGAAAGAAGGAGATGTTCACTTGACCACTCTCACTGACACTGAGCTTAAACGCACTAATATCTAATTTTCCACAATTCTGAATTTAAGGGTCAATCTTCTTGAATAAAATATCTTTACACTTTCTGTCTTCATTTGCTTAGCTCCTGCTAAGTCTTCAAACCACTTTAGTATGTATGCTCTCTACTCTATTCGAGCTCTTTCTATCAAAATCACTAATAACTTTCGTAATACTAATCTAAGGGATAGTTTTCAACATTATTTTGCTTTATCTCTTGCCAATCATCATGTACCTCTCCTCTTGGTTTCCATGACACCACCATTCCTTGTTTTCCTCCCAGTTGTCTTTTGGGATCCTGGCATCTCTTGGCATTTCTTCTCAGGCTCCTTTATGAGCTCCTCTTCCTCTCTACAAACTTGAATGTTAGAGATTCTCTGGTTGTGTCCAAATCCTTTCCTTTCCACACCATGCTCTGCCTAGATAATTCATCTATGCCTTTGGCTTCAATTCCTGACTATCTGACAACAACTCTTCTACTTCATCATTCTTTGTTCTGAACGCCAATCTGATATAGTCAATAACTACTCTATATTTAATTATATCTTTTGTAGACACTTCAAATTCAAGGTGACAAAATTTGAGCCCATTATCTTTTAAAAAAAAAACTTACTCCTCCTTTGGTACCCATTTCAGTTAGTGACATCAGCCATTTATCAGTTGCTTGCACATATTCAAAGCCTAGGTGTCAACCAAGACTTTTATCTTTTTTTCACATTAATCCTTGACTAAATCTTTGCTAATTATTAAATATCACTCAAATATATCCACTTTTCTCCATCCATAATGCCACTTTCCTGGTCCATCTATTACCATCTCGCATCCTTCCTTCCAATTGGTCCCTGCACTTTCTGTTTTAGCAATCCTCCCCTTTCTTCCACCCTCAGTCATTATCCAACCTGTAGTCAGATCAGGACTCAGTCTATCATTGCCAGATCAGTTCCCCTGGAGGATGACTTGTCTTATCTGTTTCCTCCTTTAGAGTTCTAATTCCATACCTGTCTTGGACATATTCCCTCTGTGCCCAGGCAATATGTGCCCCTTTACAACAAGAAACATTTCCATGAAACTTAATAATTATTTGAGACTTTTATAGACTTTCCTTTCAAATGTTCATATTTTCTGTAACCACTTGGTACAGCTGTCCTAACCTTCATCTACCTTGGGGGTAGTTTCCCAATTACTTTTAGTATGGATTTTCCAACTTACACTTTAAAGGGGTCCTTCTCTGTAACATTCCAGAGACTAGCTCTCTTCAGGCAATACTTCTAGTCTGTCCTCCGAAATGTTGGTTCTTTTCCTCTATTTTCTGGGCCTTATAATAGCTTCACTAATATAGTTAACATCCCAAACAAGCCCTCTATTACTAATACTTCCTTTGAGAACATTTAGTCCCAACATCTTATTTTCCCTTTTACATTCATCTGTTCTGACCTTCAAGTTATCATTTTCCCCTTCATACCTGCTCAGCTTATCTTCTAATATCTATGTTTCACTTGAGGTTTTCTTTCTTTTCTAGTTCATCAGCCTTTCTTCTTTCATTTCTTTCTATTATATTCATTCTTGTTTTATTGTTGCAATTTTAGTAAGACTGACTAGGACTTCTATTTGAAAACTGATTTTCAAATCACTCTGGCTCCTTCTTGATTCCCAGGCAAGTCTGATTGTTGGAAAAAGAAAATTATGGCAACAGGCCTTTTTCTTATCTTTTTAGCATCTGAGTTTCATTTACAGCCATTAAAAATTATGGCCCATTTTTAGGTTAATAATGACCCCCATTCCTTTCCATTATTTTATTATAATGAAACCTCACTTCTTTGGTTGGATTCATGCTTTTGACTCTCTTAGAACTAAAGCCAGAGATAGATATTGTATCATTAAGAAATCCAGAGCCCATTTGAGATAACATGGTAAAGGATGACCCAAGCTTGTGAATAACTCCATGCTTGTGCATAAACCACATTAATACAAATTTAGCCCAGAGCCTCTGTATACAGTGTTTGTATAGAACACAAAATGGAATTCAGTCAACTATTCCAGTACTGCCTACTTAGTCCTAGCAGGTAAAGCTTAAAGCTAAAACCCCACTAATGCTCTGTAAGGTGTGCAGAACTTAGATCCCTTGAAATTTAAAATTCCTGCCTGTAGCCCTGACTACAAATATTATATATCCAACTCACACTTGAAGGATCTGACCCCATCACATCCTTCTTGTGATATCAAGCCAAACTGAAGCAACCCACACATTAAACTCACTTGCCCTGGAAACACTAGTTAAAAATTCATCCTACCACACCCCAGCACTGTCCACAGCCATAAAATCTAGCAGCACAGCATAATATAGACACTTGCAACTGCCAAAATCAAAGGAACCTAAACATAACAAAATATATGGCCTGGTCTATCCTAAAGCTTCAATAGCTAAGTATTACTTTTTCCATCCCCCAAATTCCACTCTTTGTTTATTTTTCTACATCTTCAGCCCACATACCAGATGCTGGGATTGGAAAGGACCACCTAAGGATACCCCTGCTTTCCATAGTCTGCTCCTGAATTTTGAGTTTCAAGGGACAGGGCTGAATGTGCACTCTTCTCAGTTGTACATATCACAAGAAAGGGAAGAAGGAGGGACTGAGCCAGACATACTCGGATTACTCCCTCAAACTCTCTAATCAGAAAAGTCAGTGCTCTTACCCTGGGGAAGGCTGAGTGAAGAATGGTAAAATATCTCTCTTCACGGAAACCGCAAGTGGATAATAAGCATACATTCCCAGCTTTGATCATGAATTAATAGAGGACCCAATTTAAAGTATTTCATGATTTTTCTGTATGGAGGAAGCAGAGTTGGGTTCATATAAAATTTTGTTTTTGTCAGATAAGGTGATAAAAAGAGGCGTAAAGGAGTTTAAATTGTTTAGAGTGTTATTGAAACTAGGGGTAATAGAATCTAGTTTGGATAGGAAGGGATGCGAAAAAAATTGAAGATAAATGCAGGTAAGAGAAAGTAGTAGTTTCAATGGACTGAAGACCCATGGAGTTGGAGAAAAGTCCCAGTGGAAACAGTTCAACAAACTAACTGAAAAGAGAGGATGTTGTGTTTCAGAGGGCTTGATTAGTATTGACGAAGTTGGCTGTAATGCCCTGAGCTTGAGAGTGGGATTGGTACCAAAGATGAGTGGGTGAGTAGGTCACAGGTGATGAAGTAGTCAAGGAATAAGAAGCTTCATGTGCCAAGTATTCCCCTTTCTTTACTAATTTCCCTCTTTTAATTTTTTATTATAAGGTAGACTTTCCTAGGAATCATGGAACCCAGTAGAGTTTGATTTCAGCTACCGTATTTTGGCTGTAATATCCATCTGATACAAAATTAAATACAGGTTGATGGTTGAATGACCATAATAATTAATATGAAGGTGATATCTTTTTTGGGGTGCTGCAAAATAAACAGTAATTAACAATTATTTTCACTGCTATGGATTATTTTGACATTTGAAATAATATTATTTAATAATTGCATTAATGTGATACAAGAATTTAAAGATGGTTATTCTTATGATGAATTTGGAAATTATATTAATAAGTCAATGAGAAAATAAGTTGGGGTGGAGAGAAAGTCTTAGTGTGTTACACATGCCTGCATGAATGAAAGAGTGTATTATGGAAAAATAGAGCCAGAGAATTTTAATAGAATTGTGATTCACGGACATTTCTTTACAGATAAGGTTTTGTGGGTCATCAACCTCCTAGGAACTACAAGACATTACTTTGCGTAGACTTCTGAGCAAAAGGACACCAGGATAATCTCAAGAGATTCTATTAAAACAAAGTTAAGATGGTAAAACATCAACATAGTTTCTTCAAGAAAGTCACTCTTGAGTCCTATATTAATGGAATCCCTCAAGGGCATTCCATCAAAACCATTAGAATCTTTTATTCTCCTCCTGCTAGATCTGGTCCTTCAGGTAATGTTTCTAATCAGTGGTAATTGACTACTTGCAATTGAATGATGTAGTACTGTGTATATGTCTGTAGTTGGTAATGCAATACTGTAGGAATTTCATGTCATGCTGAAAAAAATGATAAGTTGTTTCATTTGACAGAAGTGTCTTTTTGACAGGCAGATGGCATTGATATTTCAGTTGCACTTCTGAACATATCAGATTTATCAGAACAATAAAGGGAAAGAAGAAATATTTCTTGCTGGTATCACATTTGCTCAAATGGAGACTTTCTTAATAGAACGGAATAGAAACATTCTTGTAATTAAGAGTCTTCATGGAGTTAAAAACTGCTGTCCATGAGAAAGGGATGTTAAGTGTGACTGGGGTATCAGGACACAGAATTTGAGATGTTGGTTTCCTGTAGCTGTGTGCCACCTGATTTAAGTGTAAACTGGGAACTAACCTAATGTAGTTTTCCTAACAAGAAAATAATGGGGATTCAGGGATGGAAGGAGGAAGGCAGGGATGAATAGGTGGTACTTAAGAGACATCTAGAGGTGTGGAACTATTCTGTGTGATACTGTAATGGTGTACATTATAGAGTTGTCAAAACCCATGAAACTGTACAACATAAAGAATTAACCCTATTGTAAACCATGGACTTTAGTTAATAACAATGTATCAATATTGGTTCATCAATTATAAGAAATGTACTCCATTGATGCAAAATATTACTAAGTGGGGAAACTGTGTGGGCAAAGAGAGAACTCTATACTGTGCTGTTTTTCTATGAATCCAAAACTTCTCTAAAAATAAAGTCAATTACATTTTTAAAAAACCTATTTTGACAAGCCCTGTGTATCCCTTGTCTGTTCTCTTGTTATTTAATCCTACAGATCCCTAATAAGTATGCATTTTGAAGGGCAAAGTAAGAAAACTTAAACATACCTTATGCTACTTACTTTTAAAATGTATAGTATTTTCCCAGTTTAAACTCTATTAATTATTTAATATTCTCTTTCAGCAAAGAGAAGTATATTCCCAATACTTTGGAAAGTGTACTTTTCTGAAGGTAACAAATCAATCCCAGGTAAAGAGTTACTTCTTTTAAAATCAAAACTAAAATAAGAACTTAAAATTTTGTGGAGATTGGGGTATAGATTAAAATGGAAAATATGTGTAAGGAGAAAATGTTATCACTTTATAACATTCTCCCTCTTCTAGTCATTTAATACAGCCCAAATTTTCATACCAGAACACTCTTTTTCCTTTTCTAGCACAACAGTAGGTAGTCTGTTTAAAAACAATGTCAAATTGCGACAGGTATATTATAAAATAAGAAAAGAATTGAGAAGAAAAAATACACTGTCTCATTACTTTCCTTACTCTAGAATATCTACCCACCCATCCACCTCTTCTATTTTCGAGCAAATTAAGCATCTGCTTTATTGGATCTTTACCAGGAGTAAATTGACAATGGAAGATTTTTAGGCAGCCTATACAAAGAAACCATAACTTGGATCAGTCCATCAACAGGAGAAAGGAACCAGAGGTAGTGAGGTAGTATGCCCTTGAATTCCCATAGAGAATCCCCTCACCTCCCACACACACACTTCTGGAGATTTGTATCTTTAAAGTCAGAGGGAATTTATTCTAATGTCTGCTATTTATCTGCCTGGATGTCTACTGTCAAATATCTCTCATTGGTCAAAATTTTCTCCATAGGAGTTAATTCCCCTATTACAATTTGCATCATCCAGCCCCTTCCCTTTGGTAGCCTCTCACAAAGTTAGATTGCACATCCTGAAGTGTGTGATATTAAATATGAGGTGGGAGGTAGCAAAAGGAGCCAAATACTCTGGCAATTTGGAAGTTAGTTGACAAAGGCTAAGAGGGCTGAGGTAGAGCAAGCAATTGAGAGGCAAAGAGGGAGGTGAGGAAGAGAGAATCTGAGAAGACATGTAAAATACATCTGAATAAATACATGTGCATGTAATTGAGCAAGAAATAAGACATGAATGGCTACTACAATCCTCATTTCTGCCATTGATCCTGATGTCATAGTTTGTGTTTTTAACTTGGTTTACCCATTCTGATTCCATATTTCTTTGCCCTCAGTCAAAGTTCTTAACCTAATAGAATGACCCAAACTTTCATTCCTGTTGGATCTGATCCCTTATTGATATTGCATGTTTGAGGTTACTTTAACTCTTAATTGCTACCAGTAGACATAAAATTTAAAAAGCCACCTAACAAGATACCTTGAGCTAGTGCCCGTTAGTTACCCCATTTTGTAGCAACAACCACATTTCCCCTAATAGTCAAGATCAAACTTTTCAGCCAAAGCTGGATTTTCAAAATTGTTTTCCCAATGGCATGAAGAGAAAGTCCAAGTGGTTGAATGTATGCATAATCAACCAATTGGGTGCTATGGTCATTTTTACCAAGATTCAATTAAACAAACACTGGAAAGGATGGGCAAGGCGGCTTAAAAACATACCACAGATTGGCTTGTCCTTTCTCCCTGATTATTGAGAACTTCCTCTGCAGAGTGGGTCTTTGGGTGAGTATTCACAAATGTCCTCACTTTCTCAATCCATTCAGAGAGGTTCATCAACTGTCTTTTTTCTCTAACTTCCTTGCCAGTAATCTTCCATTATTGTGCCTTTCAAGTCCCTGACCATTCAGGCAAAACATTAAGAAGTATGTATCCGTATCTCTAGCTCTAGTTATCTCTCTTTTAAGGGAAAGGGGACACACAAATATATCCAGTCAAATTCTTACATTTCAGTGGATGTCTCTTTCCCACCAACCTTTAGAGCACCCCTGAGTGGAGCTATAATTCTGGAGCAGCCCATTTCTGGGTAGTTCTAGTATATTTACCATGACAGTTTGAAGTTGGGTGAACCCCAGAAGATCATGTTCTTAGAGTTAATCCATTCCTGTGCATGTAAACCTATTGTGGGTGGGAATTTTGATTAAGTTTTACTTCAGTTAAAGGACTTTATTTAGATTATGTGACCAAGGGGGGTCTAAATTCTCCTTGTGGACTCCTTTATAAACAAGAGAAGCATGCAGAGATACAGAGAAAAAACTCCCAGAAGATTAGAAAGGAAGCACCAAAGGTCAGAAACTGAAATCCACAGTACCCAGGAGAGAGGAAAGACAGAACAGAGAATAACCAACAGAATCTGAGAAAGGAAGAACAGATGGAGCAGCCAGAAGCTGAAAGCAATAGAGCCCAGAGGAGAAAGCAGAGACTGGAAGATGCCATCATGTGCTTTCCCATGTGAGAGGAGTCCAGGATTGTCCCCCGTAGTCTTTGGGTAGAGAGCTTCACCTGGTGCTTTGATTTGAACATTTTTCTCAGCCTCAGAACTATAAGCTTATAAATTAACAAATTTCCACTGTAAAAGCCAACTCCATTTCTAGTATATTGCCTTTAGCAAACTAAAACATTTACAAAGCTATCTGTAAATGAGAAACACATTTTTTTTTCTTAGATAACTGATTCTGGAGAATACCATGATGCAATAAATGTGGGTCAAGGGAAAGCTGGCAATATATCAGGATTAGACACAATAGGAATTCATGCAACTTACTTATTTTTTTATAATCAGTTTTTTTTAATTTTTAAAGAAGCTTTATATTACTTAAATGTTACATAAAAAATATAAGGGATTCCCAGGTCAAACAAGTAGATACAATAAGAATGTGATGACAGTCATCACCATGACCACTCCATCTCCTCAACATCTGTACAATTTAATATGGAGGGAGAAATTCATGAATTCCCATTTGACTTTTGCTACCATGTAATCCTAAACTCCATGAGTCAAGGAGCTAAAATAGTGATTACAGGAGCATATGAGCTTATTTATTGCATACACAGGAATTGGAGAAATAGCTACAGAATGATTTAATAGAGCCACTCACTCTACTACAAGATGTTTCTCATTTTATAGATAAGAAAAACTGAGGTAAAGTAACTTGTTTAAAACCCAAAAGCCTGTGGCATGTGGCAACCAGGATGATAGCCCATGTTAGTGTCTCTCCAGACAGTGCCATTAAAAAATACCCCAGATTGATTTTTGTGATGCAACATAAACATTCCTTCAGAGCAGTTTACAGACTGTGTTATTTCTGAAGGTTTCAAAGTCTTTGACATGTCCCTGAGATGTGAGTTCTTTTCACAGCTGTGGTTCATAGAAACTAGAATACAGCACAGTATCTCTATCACTCATTATGTACATGAAAAACAGCTTAATGCTGTCACTGAAAGTCATCTGTGATTTGTTTCAACCATATAAGTTTACCCCTTCTAAAGCCAAATCATTATTCTTTGTCACTTCCTTGCTCTAACATATAGTCATTCTAGTCATCACAGGGGCAATTGAATGTGATCTCCGTTCTACTAAGTTCTAGGTGCAACTAATATATCAACGACTTTTGGAAGTCTTGAGTTTGATGGTGCATATCAAAGCTTAAATTAAATGTATTTCTAGACCTGAAGGTCATTTAAAGCTTGTGAAAAGGCAACATATCTGATTTCATCTTGATGTACTTTAGTCATTTTACAAAGCCTTTGCCCTTTTCTGTTATTGTCCTGAATCATCTTTATAACTTTAATCAAATACTATATGTCCATAGATTTCTAGATTTGCACAAAGTTTTCCTTCTAATAAATCTACACTAACATCCAAAGAACCTCAATAATTCTTCTTCTGCCCTGGTTGGTGGGGAGGGGTTAAGAAATTGGGTGAGAATCTGCAAGGTGAGGGCCACAACCACGAAGGTTCTCACCTGAAGCAAAGAACAGCTTCTGGGAGACAAAGGAAATGTCACAATGGCCCTTTCCACATATGGGTGGCCTGCCCTTTTGGCCCAAGGACACCTTTTTGGTCCATACATTGGCTTCCATGATTCTGCCCTTAAAGTCATTCTTCCTTCAATTGTCCTTGCTCTGTTCCTTTCAATCCAGTTTGGCAGTGCTTCTGATCATACAAATTCCACACACACACACACACACAATACACAATACACACACACTATGTCAGCTTTGCTTGTAGTTCAAGGTAGTTCAAATCATCAGACAAAAGCACTTTCCACAGATCCTTCCAGGATGACTATATTTCTAATCCTGACTTCCACTGAAATAGCTGTATCCCTGTTAAGCTACACCCTCTTCAGCAAAGGATGGTTTCATTAAATCTTCACATGGAGCCCTGTCCTCTGGGTACTCACTTCTCTGGAACTTCAGGTAGGTCCCTGGTAGATTTCTGGCCCTAGTCTCAGGGTACAGCATCTGGATAGGCTCATAATTTTCAAATTCATCTATTTCTGGTTTCTTTGTGGATAAGAGTTTAATTCTCTGTTTATCCTTTTCCTCTCACATTTTTACTATAAGTTCCAAGGAGAAATGAAACCAGGCTGAAGCCTTCTACACTTAGCTTGGAAACATCCAAGTTCATTGCTTTCAAGTTTCACTTTCAATCTGACATCAGGACACAATTTTACCAACTTCCCTGCTACTATATAATGAAGATCTTCTTTCCTCCAGTGTCCAATAACACATTTATCCTTTCCTTATAAGGCCTCATCAGAAGTACCTTTAAGGCCCATATTTCTCCAGCAGTCTCTTCAATGCAATTTAGAGTCTATCAAGTCTTCACAATGCTTTCAGCCTCTATGCACTAATCAATCCTGAGGTTGTTTCCACACTTTCCAGTGTTTATAATAGCAGTAACTCCACTTTCTGTCATGAAACATTGCCTTAATTTCCCAGCTGTGATAAAAAATACCATGAAATATGTCAATTTAAACAATGGGAGATTATAGATTCAAGGTTTTGAAACTAGAAGTCCACGCTGAGATGTAGCAAGGAGATTCTTTCACCCCAAAGACTGTGGCATGGAATTGGCTGCTGGCAAGACTTTGTTCCTTGGCTTTTCTGTCACAAAACAATACATATGGTGATGTCTTCTTTCTCTTCCAGGTTCCATTAACTTCCAGTTTCTGACTCCTCCCCACAGATTCCTCTTCCTATGTCTGAATTTCATTCTGCTTGTAAAGGACTCCAGTAATACAGATTAAGGCCCACTTTGTTTCAGTTGGCAAAAGTTTACCTAAAATAAAATCTTTAAAAGGTATATTTACAATGCACTCACACCCACAGGAATGGATTAAGATTAAGCATATTAAGAATATGTTTCTCTTGGGTACTTAATTCAACCTACCACAAAGATCCTTCCCTTCCCCTACATTCTCTCTCTTGTGCCTTTCTAAACCATGCATGTTCCTTTGAGAGTACTTCTGGCCATGTTTTGTTAGGCTCCTTCTCCTGGCTGTCAACCTCCACTAAAACTGTGGGTTCCTTGAGGCAGAGATTGCATCATCCACCGTTTCCCCCACTAATATCTAGAATGCTGCCTGATATGTAGTAACTGCTCAATAAATTTTTGTTGTATGAATAAATGGGAAGTACACACTGTAGGAACACTTACCAATAACTTCTAGCCTGGGGTTTGGGGGCTGCAGGGAAACCTGCTTCCTTACCACAGATTTCCTCTCACATTGCTCTGTTTAACCCCCAGTATGGAGAAGAACCCAAGCAGTAGATAGTGGAAGGTATATAAAGAAGAGCTGATAGAGCCCAAGAAGGCCCCTCTTGGTGTGAATATTGGGGTCTCAGAAACACCAGGGATGGACAATTTCAAAGGGGTCATACCAATTTTTTTCCAAGAGGGGAACTCTGGGGAAAAAGAATAAAATGTAAAGATGTATTTTTTTTCTTTGACAATTTTTTTTTGCTAAATACTATATTTTAAATATTCATGTGGGACGAATTTCATAGGACTTATCTATGACTAATGAGTATGCTTTTCTCTGGGAAAAGCATGATGCATAAGAGTGGGTTCAGACTTCTTTGAAACCCTCATTTATCAGTTGAATATGAACTCCCACACTCCTAGCTTTGGGCTCAGCAGACTGGAGTGTGTGTGGTTACATAACCACAGCTTACTCCATCATAGATCTGTCAAGAATTCCTGTAGGAGAGAATTTTGCCCTTAATGTCCAAGGTTTTATCTTCCTATAAGATTTGTGTGGCATTGGAAAATTTACCTTAAATGGTTCTGGCACTTGCCTGGGTGTCCCCAGTTGTCCCCATCTCCCATAACACAAACAGAAACATTTTCTAAGGCGGACAGCATTGACATACAATTTCTTTTCAATGTAGTTCGATTGTAATATTTTTCTTTGTAGTAATTAAATCATTAAGTATGCAGAAATAGAAGACAACTTGGAGATGTTCTAATGAGTCTCTTCATTTTGCAGATGAGAAAACAGATCTAGAGAAAAGTAAGGACTAGGCAAGCAGACTCCAGATGGTGACAGAGTTGGAACTAGAATCCACATTTCCTGAATGCTGGACCAGCTCAGTATCTATTAAATAGTATCTGAATACTAATTGTATTTTATATTAAAGTTCATAGAATTTGGAGTCAGAAGTTCTCAGTTCAAATCCCAGACCTACCAATTACTAGTTCTTCCTAGATTAGATAATGGGCTTTAGTATTCTCATATATAAAGCACACTACTACCACAATGTCATTTTGAGAAATATAAAGACTAAACTATCATATAAACATTACTTATTGCTACCATCTTTCTAACAATTAGTTTGCCAATTTTTTGATATAGAATTTAATAGAATTTTGCACCACTCACAAAATTAAGACAAACTGATTTTACAAGTACACATCTGAACTATATCAGATGCAGGAATTTCTTTGAGGTACAAATATATCTTTAGGGTTTTTTTTGTTTTTTGTTTTGTTTTTCTGTAGCTGGACAAGTCCCAACACACTTCTTAATGGGTCTTGAGTACATGAAATTTCCCTGAGAATTAGCCAGGACTTGCTAGTCACTGGGCCTCAGCATCTGGTCCTAAGTCATTTTTCCCCTTTGGGACATCTTGCGTCAAACTGAGATCTAAGGTTTTATCAGAGGAATGATCCATGGGATCATTTATTGCTTAGACATTTGGTGAAAAGAGAATTTCCTCTCTGAGCTATTTGAACACTCACAAGACATGAGTTGACTTACCTCAAGACTTTGGAGCTCAAATCCAGCAATGAAAGTACAAGAAGTTGACCAGATGTCAGGAAACACTGTGGCTCAGACACAAGAGCCAGCTGCCAGGACTTCCCATTTCCCCATCCAGAGCCCTGACAGAAACAAGGTAAGGAGAGAAAATGGGCTAGGAAGCTTCATGAAGGATCACATATCCCTGGAGCCAGTTAGTATATCTATAGCATACATTTTATCTCTTTGTTTCTGGGCTTTCCACCTGGGCTCCAGATACCTTTGCTTGGTCCTCATTTTCATCAGCATCTTCTCATTTGCCTGAGCCAAATACAAAATCGTTTTACCCCTATTCTCTTCCTGATCTTTTCCCGCCATCCCACTGCTGAAGGTTTCTCTGCCATATCTTGGAGCCTAGAGCAGGATATATCATTTGTGAGGTCCAATGCAAAATGAAAATGCATGTATCCTTTTTCCAAAAGCAAAGAAAAAAGTGCTGTTAAAATTCTCAAAAGTAAAGCTGTTTCTTTCTTCCTTTTTGTCTTTATTTTTTTAATATTACATTCAAAAAATATGAAGTCCCCATATACCCCCCACCCCCCTCACTCCCCTCCTCCCCCCATAGCAACAATCTCCTCCATCATCATGAGACATTCATTGCATTTGGTGAATACATCTCTGAGCACCACTGCACATCATGGTCAATGGTCCACATTATAGCCCACACTCTCCCACGTTCCATCCAGTGGGCCATGGGAGGACATACAATGGTCTGGTAACTGTCCCTGCAACATCACCCAGGACAATTCCAAGTCCCAAAAATACCTCCACATCTCATCTCTTCCTCCCATTCCCCACACCAGTGCCACCATGGCCACTTTATCCACACCAATGCCACATTTTCTTCGATTACTAATTGCAATAGTTCATCAGTAGAATATCAATAAGTCCACTCTAATATCTGTTGAAGTGAGAGTAGGCTTTGTCATATGGTGTAAGTAAATAAATACACATTTTTTAAAAACAGCAAACTCTTAAAAACAAATAAACAATAACAACAAAAAAATCAGCAGGTCCTCTGTAAGTTATAAAATTCCAGGAGACTAAGAAGGTCATGTTAATATCATAATAATCTGACTCCCAAATTTGATTGGGTGGGTTTTCTTTTTTTTCCTTTCTCTCTCTAGATTTTTGTAGTAAAAAAGTAGTCACTCTAACTGCCAATGTGTATTATGTTACATTCCAAGGGATCAGAGTGCCATCACTTAGCAGATGGTGAGTTTCCTTCCATTGAAATTAATGGTACTCTTTACTTATTACATACCATTTTGGCCCTGTACGTCTTAGTTATCCCTACTCTCCAACATCCTTAAGGAAAGATAAAGTATGTATTGATTCATCCAAGTGAGTCCACTTTTTCGTCTGATAAAAGCATTTCCAAAATTTGACTTGACCATCTTTCTCTTTGCGTAGCATATTGATAAATATATAGCAATTATATCTTGGAGGGACTGGGGGAAGGGCTTACTGATTTGTAGTCTGGCCTGAGTTCTGCAGTGCTATACTCCCATTATGACTGATCAAGCTACCAACTTGCCATCAATGAAAGATAAGTTGAGAAGAAATGGCAACAGGTCCTCACGACCTGGTCCAAACCTACTCTAGCACATACCACAGCTACCTTGGTGTTAGGAAAAACTTTAGGAACACGTTAGGACAAATCAGAAAGTTGAATAATTTTAATTAGCCCACCTATAAGAAGTGGCATGAATCTCTCCACTAAAATCTCAGCCCTCATACATTAGGATAGTTTGCCCAACTTTAAATTTATATTGCCGAATTTGATGAATAGATGCTTCCATTTCTCTATTTCAACAGCTTTTGAGACTCCAGTTTTTTCAATATCCTTTAATATGCCATTTTTTTTCTAACTTAATAGTTTTTCCTTTCATATCATTCTAAAGTAGAATGGTGTATTGTCTAAAAGATAAAAGTTAAATATAAGATTCTCAACTTTGTCCGAAAATACAACTTCATACTTGCAGAATGGGGGCACGGGACTTATCAGTATCACCCATAAAAAAGACTTGGGCTAGCACTGTACTATATCCTTCTTGAAGTAGCTGCAAAAATTTTAGCCTACCTTAATTAAAGATATACATCATTCTGTAACAGTGGTTTTCAGATATGGCTGTACACTTGAATGACCAACAGAACTTTTAACAATCCCAATACTTAGGCCATATCCTGATCTCATTTAAATGAAATCTCACAGTGTGGACCCAGACATCAGTATTTTTTAAAACTCCACAGGTGATTCAAATGTGCTGCAAAGTTTGAGAACTGCCAATCTGAAACAATGTTTTTTCTGAAGTTTAAAGTTCACATTTGTCACTTGAAATTTTAAAATGCAGATTCCAATTCAGTAGGTCTCAGATAAAACTGCAGAGTAGAGTTTTCATTTCTAATAAACTCTGTATTAGTCAGCCAAACGGGTGCTGATGCAAAATACCAGAAATCTGCTGGGTGTTATAAAGGGTATTTATTTGGGGTAGGAGCTTACAGTTACCAGGCCATAAAGTATAAGTTACTTCCCTCTCCAAAGTCTATTTCCACATGTTGGAGCAAGATGGCTGCTGATGTCTGTGAGGGTTCAGGCTTCCTGGGTTCCTCTGGGCTCAGCTCCTGTTTCCTCCACAAGGTCAGCTGTAGACTATCTAGCAAATGGCTATGTCTCTTTCCCCAGGACTCTAGCTTAAGACTTCACATCAAACTCCAACATTAAAGTTCCAACATCAGAAACCCTTAACTCTGTTCTTTGCCATGCCTTTTACCTTTTATGCCCCAGTCATAACTCAATCATGCCCAGATCAGATTACAAGCATAATCCAATATTTCTTTTTGGAATTCGTCAATAATATTAAACTGCTACAAGCTCCCAGATGATCCTACTAGTCCTTGGAACACACTTTAAACAGCAAGGATTTAGAATAAAGGTAGTGTACTGTGCTTGGCAATTAATGGTTCACACCTGGGTTACTGAGTTAATTACCTAAAGTAACATCAAGAAACTGAAGTACATTCATAAAAGAAAGACAAGGATGATGAATTGATCTGACTTCTTGACTTATTATGAGCAATCAAAATGACTAGTTATTCTGCTAACTGAAAAGGCATTGGGGAAATGTGAGAGCCAGCTTTAGAGAATTGAAGAACTGTTATATAGAATTGAGATTAGATTTGTTCTTTCCTCCCGAAGGGATAAGACTGGATGCTACGGAAAATGGATTTTGTATCAATATGTAGGAGAATTTAATAGTCAGAGCTCACCAAAAGATTGACTAGATCACCATGGTAGGAGATGAGCATGCTATTACTGGTGGTGAACCAGCTCAGATTTGAGGAGACTTCAACAGAAAGGAATCAAGTTTGAAAAAGGAGATCAATCACTCCAGATATCATTCCAAAACTGAGTTTGAATGTTCTAGGTTTGTTTTCAGTCTAAGTGCTTGGAGCTTTTAATTTGTGGCAGGCAGCAAGTCTGAGATTAACAGTGACTACAAGATAGGGACCTCTTTCCATTACTCTTTCCATTCCTTCATGAAACTATAAAATTTGATTTACCTAAATATTAATAGAGACCTTGCCCTTCTCAATCTGTTTTCCTGTTTTTAGTATATGCTACTAGACTTTTGTACCCAAATGGAAAATTCTTTTTTTTTTTTTTTTAGGAGATACTGGGGATTGATCCCAGAACCTTATACATAGGAAGCAGGTGCTCAACCTGCTCTCCAGTGAGAGTTGGGTTTATTTGTTTTGTTTGCTTTTAGGAGGCCCGAGGGACTGAACGCAGGACCTTATACATGGATGGAAGGTGTTCAACTGCTTGAGCTACATCCACTCTCCATGGACAATTCTTAATGTGGTGTATCTCTTACAATGCAAACAACTAGAATTGGTATTTTGATTAGTCTAAGCATTCTTTCTGGATGTCATCCATTTTGCTTTTCCCAATTGTTGATGCCAATTAAAATGTAACAACTTATAGGGATAATTCCCCCAAGCTGATAATGATTTTAAAGAATCTCTCTAATTCATTTTCCTTGTTTATGTTTACATATGAGTTATGTTCCACAATTCTATATATCCAGTCCTCTCAGGAAATAATAGAGTACCCAAAGATATGAAATCCTTGCTTCTTTATCCTAATTGACATTTTAGGGTCATTTCTTTCTTTATTGATTGAGCTGAGAGTTTAAAAGTGAGTACAACTTCTGACTATTTTACTTAAATAGACATTTTATGGTTGGTTATGTATGTATGTTAGCAAGTAATAACTTCCTGCATACACAGAATTTTTCAATATTAGAAACTGATGTGCTGGAGTCATTCTAATTGACTGCAATTTAACCTAGCAGCATAAAAATTTGAAAGTAGTTTCTGAATGATGGATCTTACAAATCAGTGAGGTCTGAAGAAATTCACAGCTTTATCCCTGATTTTCCCTCGAAACATGGTGAGTTATCTAAAACTTAATGTCATTTCATAAATCACTACCTTCCTTTATTTTGGTTTCCTTGATCTCAAGTCTCACAATTTTCTGGTGCTGCATTGAACCTCAGTTCCAAAAAAGGTTTTATACACAATTTTTTTACCCCTCCTCCCTCCGGATGGCTCCCTCATCTGTCTGCTTGTTGTCTGCTCATCCTCTTTCGGAGGCACTGAGAACAAAACCAGGGAACTCCCATTCAGGAGTTATACAAATTTTTATATACCAGGACATTTTTCATGTATTTGACAATATAATCACAGACTTTTAACAAGTTTCAGATATAAATGAATAAAAGGAACTATACTGTATTTTCAAATAGAGAAGCATGACAAAACTGTTTACAGTTTCCCCATTGATATTTGCCCACAAGAGACCCCATGAGAAGGAATTCAGTGTAATGCTACTGTCATGCTCTCCCTTTACATTGGCCTTTTAAAAATCATGTTTTACATGTTTTACATTCCATGACAAATACGATTAGTCTCTACCAAACGAAACTGGTATCTATGTCGGGAAGAAATAAATGAAAAAAATTTAGATAGCGGGATGTAAAAGTACCACTATACACAAATAATATGATCATTTTACCCAGAAAATAAAAAATAATTAACTGAAAAAACCATAAATAAGATAATTCAAATTTCTGGCTGATAAAAATTAATGGATGAAAATCAGTAGTCATATACATAACCATACAAAAACCAATTAGTTTTAACAATAGAAGAAGAAAGCTCACTAACAGTAACAAAAATGGTTGAAGATCAAGGAATATAATTAATAAGAAATGTGCAAGAACTCTTTGAAGAAAACTTTAAAATCCTGCTGTGGAAAACAAAAGAAAATTTGAATGAATGGAAAGCTACATTTAGGTAGAAAAAGGTCATCTCATCATAAAGATGTCAATACTCCAAAAGTTAATCTACAAATTGCAATACCAATAAAATATATTTTACAGATAAGTTGAATCTAAAGTACATATGACAGAATAAACAAGGAGGAATAGTTGAAGAATTCTGAAAGAAATAAAAAGAAATAGTTTTACTAGATATTAAATTGCAACGGCTGAGATAATTAAAATAGTAAAGAACTAAAGCAAAATCATTGTGGTGGAAACTTCATTTTTTACTACTAATTCTGGTTTAATAGAGCCCTAATTTTACTGGAGGTGTCAATGTGCCCATATTTTAAAACTACATTTCCCAACTTTATTTTGCAGAGAGTGTGTAATCATGTGACTAAATTCTGGCTGTTGAGAAGTAGAAGTTACTGAATGAATGTATTAGTTTCCTATTGTTGTAGTACCAACAGTACTACAACAGTGTGTGTTGCTACACATTGAATGGCTTAAAACAACACCAATTTATTATTATATGGTTCTGGAGGTCAAAATTCCAAAATGAATCAAGGTGTTAGCAATGCTGTTTTTTGCCCAGAGCATCAGGGGAGAATCCATTTTTTTTGCCTTTTGCAGATGGTAGAGGCTGGCTGCATTCCTTGGTTCATGGTCCTTTTCCTCCATCTTCAAAGCACATCATTCCAACCTCTGCTTCCATCTTCACATCTCCTTTTCTAAATTTGATACTCCTGTCTCCATCTTATAAGGACCCTTGTGATTACACTGGGTCCACTGGATAATACAGAATCATTTCCCATATGTAGATCCTTAATTTAATCACACCAGCTAAGTCCCTTTTTGCCATGAAAGGAAACATATTCACAGGTTCTGGGGATAAGGATGTGGTCATCTTTTGGGGGTCAGGGAGTAGTGGCATTATTCTGCCTTCCACAGTGGGTCTTCTGGAAATGTTGTTAGAAAGAAGCAGAGGACTTCACTTCCACCAATGATGAAGTAATAAAAACTGGACTTAACCTCCTGCTGTAAAAAGCTAGAAAACTGGAAAGCATCTATAGCAACTATTTTCAGCATGCAAGACTTTAAGTACTGAGAGAAGGCACATAAATAGAGATGAACCCTACAACCATCCTACATTTCTTCTTAGACTTAATTTCTAGACATCATGTGAAGAGGAAGAAAGCTAGTCAGGGACCTCTCTGACTTAAGTCAAAGACTGGAGTTCAATAAGCCAGAAGTAGCAGGAAGTTGCAAGGAAGAGTTCAGTAAATGAGTAAGATACACTGAAAACAACTCCAGAAATTTTCGTATTGGTCTTCTTGGGTCTTTGCTGAGTATTAGACTGTGCATGCATAGAGTGAAACCTCACAAAGCTAGTCAAAAAATTACCAAATAGTTATGAGTTAAAAAACAAAAAGTTCACACAAGGCATGGAGGTTTTGAGTCCTACCTAACCAGAAGACTAAGGAAACGCTTAGTGATCACCTGGTTATTCAGTGGAGAACCTACATTAGTCATGCTTTAGCAGAAGCAAGGAACTATCTCTAGAGTGATGATAACACTGAGCAAGGAGGATAGGATGGAGAAAGGAAGATATACAGAGAGGGAGGCAGGGAGGAAATGCACACAGATGGGAAATAAATACAAAGGTAAAAAATGAACAGAAAGCTGACTCATCAAGCATTAGCCATTTGTACTGTTTCCCATCCTATCTTTTCCTGCTTAAAATACGTGCCTGATTGCTGGAGCTACAGGAGCTAATTTGCCCTTGAGAATGGAAGTCAATGTGTTAAGGTTGTCAGAGGAAAATAATGGAGATAGCTTAGTATATTGATGATATTGCAACACTACTGCTATTGTGGTGACTGCTTACTTCCAGCCTTCACATTACATGAAAGAGCAATAAGACCTTGTCTTCTTAAAGCAAATATTATTTGGATTGTCTTTTATGTGCAGCCAATCTAAACTTTTGTAAAAGCGTTATTGTTAATGCTTAAGTTATAATATTAAATGAGACAAGAATACAAATTTAAAAAATAATATTATTCTAACTATGTATATATACATCTTTGTCAGTAAAAAGCCTAAAAGAACGCTCAAAAAATTCACAGTGGCATTTCCTGAATGATAGACTTTGGCTTATTTGATTTTCCCTTATAGCATCTGTATTTTCCAGATTTTTACAGTAATTGTACATTATTTTATGACACTATTATTTAACTAGAGTTTATTTTAGTATTTTTTTAAAACTAGGGCACTAAAACTTCAGGGAAAAAATTCTTATAACAACTTTGTGAACTACACATATTTTATATTCACAACCTGCAATTAATTTTCATTTTTATGGTATGACTATGTCCTCATTTAAGCTGCTAAACATGACCTAAAGAAAATGCCTATGCTTTTAAAAACACAATTTTGGTTACTGTTAACAACTTTTAAAAATAAATGTGGGAGTTCTTGGAAGATGGCAATCAGAGTAGGGTGGCAGTACTCAACTCTCTTACAAAAACAACAGAAGAGGGGCACAAAGCTGTCTTGGTAGGCCTGCAGACAAGAAAAGCACTATGCATAATCCAGGAGGGAGAGCGACAGAGAGATAGAGAGGCCAAAGTGAAAACTGTGTGTTCTGAGACTGTGCAGTGAGGAATGGCACCCACCCCCCACCCTTTGGGCAAATAGCCTGGGTAAAACCTGTGGCTCACTGTGGCCAACTAGAGGGGACCAGATATATTCCTCCCTGGGAAGAGAAAATGTGGGGCAGAGGGCAGAGAATGGTTTTACTTCAGTGAATTTGGCCAGCAGACTCTGTTTTGAATCTCAGATCTGGCCACACCAGAATCACCAGCAAGTGGCAGTTGAAAGAGAAACGTCCATGGAAAGGTTTGCTAAAGAGAACCATCTGCAGGTAAGCCACGGGACTACAATAAGTAAAAAAACTCTTTGGAGCCTCTCATGTCCAGGCACTCTTGACTCTGGTTTGCACTCCATTAGTAGATCCCTTGCCCAGACAACTTAAGTTGGACAATCTTAAAGATTTATAATAAGTTGAATCTAGAATCAAAGAAGAGCTATGAAACAAAACCACAAGGCAAGAGAGAAAATTGACTGTCAGAGTAAATTTACCAACAAAATCAGATGCTTAGATATCAGCAAAAAATTACAAGCTACACTAAGAAACAGAGAGATATGGCCCAGCTGAAGGATCAAGTAGAAAACCTGATAAGACCCAGGATTTAAGACAACTAACCAATGATTTTCACACAAATCTCCTCTCAATTCAAGGAGAAGAAGGGAACTATAGCTAAAGAAATAAAGAATATTAAGAAGACATTTTGTGAGCATAAAGAACAATTTGAAAGGCTGCAAAGAAAAGTAACAGAGCTTATGGGAATGAAAAACACAATGGATAAGACTAAAAACACAGTAAAGGCATATAACAGCAGATTTGAATCAGTGGAGGACAGAATTAGTGAACTGGCAGACAGCATCTGAACTTGAAAAGACAGGAGAATGGAAAGAGAAAAAAATGAAAAAAAAAAAAACTCCAGGGAATTGTATGACGTTGTGAAATGGACAACCATACATGTTATAGGTATTCTAGATGGAGAAGGGAATGGAAAAGGGACAACAACAACAACAACAACAACAAAACATTTGAGGAAACAATGACCAAAACATCCCAACCCTTAAGAGAGAGAGAAATATCAACATCCAAGGAGGACAAGGCATCCCATACGGAATAACTTCAAATAGGCCTACTCTGAGACACCTACTATTAGAATGCCAAATGCCAGAGATAAAGAGAGGATTCTGAAGGCAGCAGGAGAAAAGCCTCTGTAAGACTAAGTGCTGATCTCCCATCAGAAACCATGGAGGCAAGATGGCAGTGGTATCATGTATTTAAGGTTGTAAAAGAGAAAAACTGCCAGCCAAGAATTCTTCATCCAGAAAAACTGTCTTTCAGAAATGAGGGTGAGTTTAAGGTCTTCACAGACAAACAAAAAGAGAGAGTTTCTGACCCAAAGACCAGGTTGACAAGAGATATTAAAGGAAGTGCTGAAATGTAAAAGGAAAAGACAAGAGTGAGAGACATAGAGAAGAGTGTAAAAATGAAGATTAATAGGAAGGGTAACTAAAAGTTTATAAAGATAGAAAACAGTAAGTTATGACATGGAAAGCCAAAAGATAAAATGGACAAAGTAAGCAATGCCTTTACAGTAATAACATTAAATGTTAATGGATTGAAATTCCCAAATAAAAGAAATAGACCGAATGGGATTAAAAAATATAAACCATTTATATACTGTCTACAAGATACCCACATTAGATACAAGGGCACAATCAAGAAAGGTTGGAAAAAGATATTCCACATAAATAGTAACTCCCCCCCAAGAAAGGAAAATATCTGTAGTAGTGATATCAATATCAACCAAATAGATTTTAAAATGCAAAACTGTTATAAGAGATGAAGAAGGTAATTATATATAAATAAAAAGACAATTCACCAAGAAGAAATAAGGAAGGTTGGGGTAGGGAGCAAGTGAACACTGGGATTTGGCAGGTACATGGTTGAAACTACAATATTGGGAATGCTCTTTTGGCAACATGGCAAGCGAGGGTTATTGGTTTAGGATGTTGGATATGGGGAACACTCAGGACAGGGCATATGTTGGGCAGACTTCTAGGGAGTGTGTGAGTGTTCATCTTGCCATAGTGGGTTATATTAGTAGGTGGAGACTCATATAATGAGTGGCAAGGTGGTGAACTGCCATCCTGGGGAGGCCCACTATGTTCTCAAATAGAGGGGAAGGAGTCTCTCAAGATCATGGGCAGTGCCTAAAAGGGGAAGATAGACCAGTGTGTCAAGCCCTCAGTGTTGTTGCAAGTAACTGTGAATCTTGTCCTTCAAGAGTGAAGTCTGATGGTTTCTGTGGGTCCCAAGGGAAGGAAGTGGGAGGAATAGAATAAATGGAACATGGGGCATTTTGGGGGTGATGGAAGGGTTCTACATGATCTTGTTATGATGGATACAGGCCATCTTAAATTACGTCAAGATTTATAAAAGCATGTGGTCCAAAATGTAAACCATAATGTAAACCATTGACCATGGTTATTAACTATGTTTCAATATTTGTACAGCAGTTGTAACAATGTACCATCCACATATAAATTGCTATGAAGAGGGGAAGGAGAAAAAGGGGGATGTTGGGTGTATGAGAGGCCTCTGTATTCAGTACCTGACTTTTCTGTAACCTAAAACTTCTCTGAAAACAAAATGAAAAAGTAAGACACTGGGGGAACAAATGGAAGAAAATGTCACTGTACTTATAGGACAACAGATCTAACAGTGATGAAAGGCAAAATGTCAAAAATTTTAAAATATTTTTCCTTGGTTTTTATTATCCTAAAATTTATTTTTACTTTTATTAAATTTTTTTTTGCAATTTATTTCTTAATTTTAAAACTATCATTATTGTTTCATTTTCTTATTAATTGTATTTGGCTCTTTTATTGGCTTCATTTTTGGAGAAGTTTTGGATTGCAGAAGGGTTACAACTGGAGCTATCATTGGAGTGGGATGTCAGTGGGCGGAAGCTCACCTGGACATACACCTAAGGCTATAAATGCGTTCAAGAGTTCATGGGGCATTTTCATGGTGGGTGGAGATTCACACAATAACTGAAGGAATATCCAACTCCCATCCTGGGGAGTACTGTCACATTCTCTAATGGAACAACTAGAATCCCTTGAGTATAGGGGCAATGACTAGTGAAGGAGGATGGTCCATTGACAGACCCTTGTAATTGATGACTGTGCTTAAACCTTTACTCTTGAAATGCAAACTTAGCCTAATATTATAGGGTGCCTAAGAGTTGCCTCCAGGGAGCTTCCTAGTTGCTCAAATGTGGACTCTTTCTAAGCCAAACTCAGCATGTAAATACCTTACCTTTCTCCCAGCATGGGACATGACTCCCAAGGATGAGCATTCCTGGCACCGGGAGTTTACTACCAAGAACCAACTATCAATGCAACTGGAAAAAGACCTTGACCAAAGCGGGGAGAAGGTAAAGACAAATGAGTTTATATGGCTAAGAGACTTTTAAGTGAGTTGGAGTGAGTTGGGAATTTAGTGCAGAGGTTATGTATATGCACATCTCAGCAATATCTCTTTGACTGCCAAAGTAGATACTACCCCAAATAGTGGGGCTCCTGAGGCCCCTGGAGACATCCAGATACTATAGTCAGGACAGATAGCTCAGGAGTTTTGTGCCTTGCCAGTGGGCCCTCCTTTGGAATTTATGCTCCCCAGGGTCACAGAGCTGTGGTTTCCCTACACATGGTTCTTCTGTTCTTCTATTTGAATTTATAGGTTTTGAGATCAGGCAGAAGGAAAACAGGTATAATATGGGGCATTTTTGGGACTTGGGAGTTGTCTTGAATGACATCCCAATGACAGATACAGACCATTATATATCTTGCTATAACCTACATAATTGTGGGAAAGAGAGTGTAAACTACAATGTAAACTTAAATCCATGCCTAGTGACAATGCTCCAAAATGTGTTCATCAATTGCAATGAATGTACCATACCAATAAAGGCTATGCTAATGTGGGAAAATATGGGAGGTGTGGGGAATGGGGCATATGGAAATACCCATATTTTTTACATAATTTTATGTTATCTATGTATCATTTAAATTTTTTAATTTAAAAGAAATAATTATAATAAATATTTATGCACCTAAAATGGGTGTTCCAAAATACAATAAACAACAATTGGCTAATCTGAAGGGAGAAATAGACATCTCTAAAATAATAGTTGGAGAATTTAATACACCACTCTCAGTATTGGATACAACATCTGGACAGAGGATAAGTAAGGAAAGAGAGTGCTTGAATAATATGATAACTGAACTAGACCTAACAGACATTTATGGAGCACTACACCCCAAAACAGTAGGGTATGAATTCTTCTTAAGTGCTCATGGATCCTTCTCCAGGATAGACCACATGTTGGGTCACAAGACAAGTCTCAATAAATTTTAAAAGATTGGAATTATACAAAGTACTGTCTTTGATCATAATGGAAGGATTCTGGAAATCAATAACAGCAGTAAAAAGGGGAAATATGCAGATATATGGAGATTAGACAACACTCAAATAATCAGTGGGTCAAAGAAGAAATTGCAAAAGAAAATCAGTAAATATCTTGTGATGAATGAAAATGAGAACACAGTATATCAAAACCTATGAAACAGAGTGAAGGCAATGCTGAGAGGGAAATTTATAGCATTCAATGCTTACGCTAAAAATGAAGAAACAGCTAAAATAGAAGATCTAACTGCATATCTGGAAGAACTAGAAAAAGAACAGCAAACTATTCCAAAAACAAGAAGGATAGAAATAATAAAGATTAGAGCAGAAATAAATGAAATTGAGAAGAAAAAAAAAAAAACAATAGAGAGAATCAATAAAACTAAAAGTTGATTCTTTTAGAAGCTCAACAAAATCAACAAGCCCTTAGGTAAAATGACAAAGAAAAAAGAGAGAAGATGCAAATAAATAAAATCAGAAATGAGAGGGCGGACATTACACTGATGCTACAGAAATAAAAGAGATCATAAGAGGATATTATGAACAACTGTTTGCCAAAAAACTAGACAATGTAGAGGAAATGGACAAATTCCTAGAAACATACAAACAACCTCTACTGCTCCTTGAAGAAATAAAAGATCTCAACAAACCAAACACAAGTAATAAGATTGAAGCAACCATCATAAACCTCACAAGAAAAAAAAGCCGAGGATGAGATGGCCCCGCAAGTGAGTTCTACCAATCATTCTAAGAAGATTTAATACCAATCTTGCTCAAACTTATCCAATATATTGAACAGGGGGAAATGCTACTGAACTCATTCTCTGAAGCTAAGATCACCCTAATACCATAGCCCAACAAAGATACTATGAAAAAAGAAAATTACAGACAGATTTATCTAATGAATATAGATGCAAAAATCCTCAACAAAATACTTGTTAACCAAATTCAAAAACATATTAAAAGAATTATACTCCACAGTCCAGTGTGTTCTATCCCTGGTTTACAAAGGTGATTCAGTGCAAGAAAATCAATTAGTGTGGTATACCACATTAATAAACTTAAGAAGAATAATCACGTGATCTGCATTGGTGCAAAAAAAAAAGGCATTTTACAAGATACAGCACCCTTTCTTGATAAAAATACACAGAATAGGAATAGAAGGAAACTTTCTCAACACGGTTAAGTGCATACATGAAAAATCTACGGCTACTATGGTACTCAATGGTGAGAGACTGAATGCTTTCTGGCTGGGATCAGGAATAAGACAAGGATGCCCACTTTCACCACTGTTATTCAATATTGTGCTAAAAGTTCTACCTACAGCAACTAGGCTAGATAAAGAAATAAAAGGCACCCAATATGGAAGGAAGAAGTAAAACGTTTGCTATATCCTGATAATGTGATCCTATACCTAGGAAATCCTGAAATAGCCACACAAAATGACTACAACTAATAGAAGTTTAGCAAAGCAGTGAGATAAAAGATTAATACACAAAAATCAGTAGTGTTTCTATATAGTACTAATGAGCAATCTGACGACGAAGTCAGGGGAAAAAATCAATTTACAATAACAACTAAAAGAATCAAATATTTAGAAAAATTTAACCAAGTACATAAAGATCTGTTTTCAGAAAACTACAAAACATTGTTAAAAGAAACAAAAGGAGGTCTAAATAAATGGGAAAACATCCCATGTTCATGGATTGAAAGACTCTCATTAAGATGTAAATTTTACCCAAACTGATTTACAGAGTCCACACAATCCCAATAAAAATTCCAACAGCATTTTTTACAAAAATGGAAAAGCCAGGTATCAAATTATTTGGCAGGCTAAGGGGCTCTGAATAGCCAAAAATCCACATAAACAACATCCTTCGTTAATGTGGCATATTCGCTGCAATTGATAAACGCATCCTGGGGCATTGCCACTGAGCATAGACCATAGTTCACATTGTAGTTAACACTCTCTCCCACACAATTCTGCATGTTATGGGAAGATATAAAATGGCCTATATCGGTCATTACAATGTCATTCAGGATGATTCCCTTGTCCTGAAAAAGTCCCCATATTACACCTGTTTTTCCCTCTCCCAGCCCCCAGAACCTCCAGTGGCCACTGCCTCCACATCAATGTTATAATTTGTTCCATTGCTAGAATCACAATAAGTCTATAATAGAATACCAGTAAATCCATCCTGGTCCTTATTTTATTCCCCAGTCTGAGGATTCTGGGGATGGTGATGTCCACTCCACCTCTAACTGAGAGGGCTTTGATCCCATACAGTCAATGGATGGGACTCTCTTGATTGCAGTTGTAGGCTCTCTTGTTCCCTTGGTATGGTAGTTGTCAATCCTTACCTCCTTGTTAGTTGTCCTGGGTGAGGTCAATGAACTGGAGGGTAGGTGTTGCAACTCCACTGAGGCTCCAGGCACACCTGGCACATGGACAGCCCAAAGATTCCAGTCTTTAGGACATACATCTACATACTCCAGCACAAACTATAGGTTCAAATAGAAGGGACAGATGAACCATGTGTAGGGAAGTCATAATTGAGGCCAACTCTGTCACTCTCAGAAGCACAAACTCCATTGCAGGGCCTACTTGCAAGGCACCCAACTCTGGAGCTATCTGCCCTGACCATAGGACCTGGGTGTCTCCAGAGCTCTCAGGAGTCCCACTATTTGGGGTAGTATCCACTTCATCAGTCTATGAGATCCTGCTGAGAGGTGCATAAGTGTTACCTGTGGGATGACCTCCTAACTCACATTGAAGTCTCTTAGTCATATAAAATCATTTGTCCTTACCTTTTTCCTCTTTTATTCAAGGTCTTTTTCCAGTTGCATTGCTAGTTGGTACTTGGTAGTAATCCTTCAGTGACAGGGAAACTCAACCCTGGGAATCATGTCCCATGCTGGGTGGGGGGGGGGAGGTAATGCATTTATGTGTTGAGTTTGGCTTAGAGAGAGACACATTTGAGCAACAAGGAGGCTCTCAAGATGCAGCTGTTAGGCACCCTGTAATACTGGGCTAAGTTTTAATTTCAAGAGGAAAAGACTTATAAGCACAGTTATCAATATGAAGGGCCCATCAATGGACCATCCTCCTTTGCCTGTCATTGCTGATGCACTTGGGGCACTGTTGCTGCTCCATTAGATAATGTGGCAGAGCTCTCTAAGATGGGAATTCAATAGTCTCTTGGTTATTGTGTGAGACTCCACCCACTGTAACAATGCCCCATGAATTTGAACACATTTGTGTACATTATATGCATGCCTAGGGGAACTTCCTCCCATGTATCCCCCATCACTGACACCCTACACCAATGATTCTACCCTGCCCCAGTTGTAATCCTTCTGTGATACAAAGCTTCTTCAAAACTGAAGCCAATAAAATAGCCAAATACAATTAATAGGAAAATGAAATAATAATATGTTTAAATATAAGAAATAAAATACATAGACATTTTTAAAAAATAAAAATAAAAAAGATTGGGATATTAAAAATAATGAAAAATATTTTTTAAGAAAAATTTTTGACATTTCACTTTCATCATTGTAATATCTGTTGCCCTGTATGTAGAGTGACATTTTCTTCCATTTATTCCCCAGTGTCTTGCTTTTTTCCATTTTATTTTCAAAGAAGTTTTAGATCACAGTAAAGTCACATACAGAATACAGAAGACTCCCATATAGCCAACTTCCTCCTCATTTTCCTTCTTCCATATTAATACCTTTTTACATGTGGGTGGTACCTTTGTTACAACTCATATACAAATAGTGAAACATAGCTTACTAACCATGATCAATGGTTGACATTATGGTTTACCTTTTAGACCATATATTTTATAAATTTTGATGATTTTTAACATGGCCTGTGACCATCGTTGCAAGATCATGTAGAACTCTTCCATTGCTCACTAAATAGCCACTGTTCCAGCTAATCTATCCCTCGGGGCCTACAATGACCCCCTAGATTCCCTGTTGGATGACAAGATTCATAGTTACTTGCATCAACTATGAGGTCTTGACACACTAGTTTTTTCTCACCTATTAGGAACTGCCCATGCTCTTGAGAGACTCCCGCCCCCTGCTTGTGAACATATCAGTCCTCCCCAGGAAGGGAGACCAACTCCTTCCCACTCATTATGTGGGTCTCCTCCCACTGATACAACACATTATGACAAAATGATCACATGCACACTTCCTAGAAGCTTGCTCCAGATGCACCTTGTCCCAATGCCCCCCATCTAACACCCTAAACCAGTAACATGGTCATATTGTCTTAAGAGCATCCCCAATTTTATACTTTCAATCACATACCTACCAATTGCCAGTGCTCACCTGGTCCCTCTCCCAACCCTCCACCCAGTTCCATGGACCTTCCAACCCACCCTCCCCAATCTACCCACTTATCAAACCTGCAATGCCCAACCCAATAGAATCACTACCCTCCTGTCATATACCTTCAATACACAACTACACACTTTCACCTTATCATAGATTATGTCCATATGGGCATTGGCTCACAACCTTCTTCTTCCTTTCTATTTCCTGTAAACTTATCTTCCAGACACTCACTCTCTAAGTATGCTCAATTTACGTAATTGATATCAATGGGGTCATGTAATAATATTTGTCCTTCAACGCCTGGCTTGCTTCACTCAACATAAGTTCCTCAAGGTTCATCCATGTTATCCTGTGTCTTAACACTGTATCCCTTCTTAGAGCTAAATAATATTCCACTGTATATATGCACTATATTTTGTTTATCCATTTATCTGTTGATGGGCATTTGGGTTGATTCCAGCTTTTGGCAATAGTAAATAATGCTGATATGAACATTGGTGTGCATATATCTGTTTGTGTCCTTGCTTTCAGTTCTTCTGGGTATATACCCAGCAGTGGATTATATGAATCATATGGTAGTTTTATAGTTAGTCATTGTAGGCCCCAAGGGATAGATTAGCTGGAACAGTAGCTATTTAGTGGGGAATGTTTTCCACATTCTACAGACCATTCTACACTCCCACCAGCAGTCAATGAGGGTTCCCATTCCTCTGCATCCTGTCCAACACTTACAGTCCTCTGTTTTTTAATAGCCCCCAGTATAGTGGATGTAAGATGGTATCTCATTGTAATTTTGATTTGCATTTGCCTAATAGCTAGTAATGCTGAGGATCTTTTCATGTGCTTTTTAGCCATTTGTATTACTTCCTTGGAGAAATGTATTTTCAAGTCACTTACCAACTTTTAAATGGGTTGTCTTTTTATTTTCAAGGTGTCGGATTTCTTTATATATGCTGGATATTAGGCTCCTAACAGATATGTGGTTGCCAAATATTTTCTCCCATTGGGTAGGCTGCCTTTTTACTTTCTTGATAATCACCTTTGAGGTGATCCTATTTATCTTAAATTTGAGGAGATCCTATTTATCAATTTTTTTCTTTCTCTGATTGTACTTTGGGTGTGAAATTCATGAAACCATTTCCTACTACAATGTCCTATAGATGCTTCCCTACATTATCTTCCAAGGTCTTTATGGTCTTGGCTCTTATATTTAGATCTTTGGTCCATCTTGAGTTGATTTTTGTGTAAGTGTGAGATCGTGTTCCTCTCTCATTCTTTTGGCTATGGATATCCAATTCTCCAAGCACCATTTGTTGATGAGGCTATTCTCCCCCAGTTGGGTGGGCTTAGTGGCCTGGTTGAATATCAGATGAGTGTATATGTGAGGATTTATATCTGAATTCTCAGTTCAGTTCCGTTGGTTGATATGTCTATCCTTGTGCCAATACCATGCAGTTTTGAACACTGTAGATTTGTAACATGTTTTAAAGTCAGGTAGTGTGATTCCTCCAATTTCATTTTTATTTTTCAGTATAGCTTTGGCTATTTCAGGATTCTTGCCCTTCCAAATAAATTTCGTAGTTTTTCCAATTCAGTAAAACTGCTGTGTTGTTTTTATTGGGATTGCTTTAAATCTGTAGATTAGTGTGGGTAGGATAGACCTCTTAGTGATGTTTAATCTTCCTATCAATGAACAGGGAATATTCTTTCATTTATTTAAGTCTTCTTTGATTTCCTTTAACAGTGTTGTGTAGTTTTCCATGTATAAATAATTTACATCTTTTTTACATTTATTCCTAGGTATTTGACTTTTTAAGTTACTATTGTAAATGGTGTTTTTTTCTTGATTTCCTTCTCAGATTGCTCATTACTGGTGTACAAAAATGCTACTGATTTTTGCACACTGGTCTTATAACCTTAGACTTTACTGAGCTCATTTATAAATTCTAGAAGCTTTGTTGTAGATTTGTCAGGGCTTTCTATGTATAGGATCACATTGTGTGCAAATAGTGAATTTTGAATTCTTCCTTTCCAATTTGGATGCCTTTTATATTTTTTTCTTGCCTCAGTGCTCAAGCAAGTATTTCTAATACAATGTTAAATAGGAGGACTAAAAGTGGGCATCTTTTTCCCAATCTTAGAGGGAAAGGTTTTAGGATTTTAACATTGTATATCATGTTAGCTGTGGGTTTTTCCTATATACCCTTCATCATGTTCAGAAAGTTCCCTCCTATTCCTATCTTTTTCGTGTTTTTATCAGGAAAGAGTGCTGTATTTTGTCAAATGCATTTTTTTTTTTGCATTTATAGGTGACCATGTGATTTTTTTCTTTTGATTTGTTTATGTGGTGTATTGCATTGATTTTCTTATGTTGAATCATCTTGCATACCAAAGTGGGATGAAACCCACTTTGTCATGGTATATAATTCATTGGATGTGTTGCTGAATATGATTGGCAAGTATATTGTTGAGGATTTTAGCATCTAAGTTCATTAGAGAGATTGGTGTGAAATTTGTCTTTTTTTCTATGCCTTTATTTTTTTAAATGTTACATTCAAAAAATATAAGAGGTCCCCATAGACCCCCCCACCCCTCTCACCCCACTCCTCCCACATCATCAACCTCTTTCATCATCATGGCACATTCATTGCACTTGGTGAATACATTTTGGAGCACTGCTGCACCACATGGATAATGGTTTACATTGTAATTTACACTCTCCCCCAGTCCACCCAGTGGGCCATGGCAGGACATACAGTGTCCAGCATCTGTCCCTGTAGTACCACTCAGGACAACTCCAAGTCCTGAAAATGCCCCCACATATTTCTTCTTCCCTTTCCCTAACCTCAGCAGCTTCCGTGGCCACTTTCTCCACATCAATGCTACAATTTTTCCATTACTAATCACAATAGTTCCATACTAGAATATCAGTAAGTCCACTCTAATCCATACTCTATTGCTCCATCCTTCAGACCCTGGGATGGTTATGTCCATTTCACCTCTATATCAAGAGGGAGCTTAGATTCCACATGCATGATGGATGCAATTCTCTTACTTGGAGTTGTAGGCAGCATCTTTGTTTGACTTTGCTATTAGGGTAATGTTGGCATCATAGAATGAGTTAGGCAATGTTCCTTCTACTTCTATTTTCTGGAAGAGCTTCAGTAGGATTGGTGTTTGTTCTTTCCAGAAAGCTTCATACAATTTCCCTGTGAAGCCATCTGGTCTTGAGCTCTTCTTAGTTGGGAGATTTTTGATGACTGATCCTATCTCTTTACTTGTGATTGGTCTGTTGAGTTAATCAATTTCTTCTTTTGTCAATGCAGGCTACTTGTGTGTTTCTAGGAATTTGCCCATTTCCTCTAAATTATCCTTCTTGTTGGAATATAATTTTTCAAGTATCCTCTTATGATACTCTTTATTTTTGTGGGGTCAGTGTTGATATCCCCTTCCTCATTTCTTATTTTGTGTACTTTTTGTGTATTTTCATCTTCTTTCTTTTTTTCTTTGCTAGTCTAGCTAAGTGCTTGTCAATTTTATTGATCATCTCAAAGAACCAGCTTTGGTTTTGTTTATTTTTTCTAGTGTTTTCTTATTTTCTATTTCATTTAGCTCTGCTCTAATCTTTGTTATTTCCTTCTTTCTACTTCCTTGGGCTTAGTTTATTGTTCTTTTTCTAATTCTTCTAGGCATGCAACTGGGTCTTCAGTTTTAGCTCTTTCTTCTTCTTCTTCTTCTTCTTCTTCTTCTTCTTCTTCTTCTTCTTCTTCTTCTTCTTCTTCTTCTTCTTCTTCGTATGCATTTATGGCTATTAATTTCCCTTTCAGTACAGCTTTTGTTGCATCTCATATGTTTTGATATGTTGTGTTGTCATTTTTATTCATTTCAAGGAAGTTACTGATTTCTTTTGACAGTTCTTCCTTGACCCACTGTTTGTCTAAGATTGTTTTGTTTAAATTCCATATCTTTGTGTCTAATTTGGTTCTCTGGCCCTTACTGATTTAGCTTCATTCTATTGTGGTCAGAGAAATTACTCTGTATAATCTCAGTCCTTCTGAATTAATTGAAAAATTTTCTCTGGCCTAGCATATAGTCAGTCTATCTTGGAGAATGATCCATGTACAATTAAGAAGAAGGTATATCCTGCTGTCTTTGGGTGTAGTGTTTTGTATATGTCTATTTGATCCAGATCCTCTAATGTGTTATTCAAAGTCTTTGTTTCTTTACTGATTATTTGTCATGATGTTCTGTCTAATGCTGATATTGGTGTATTAAAGTCCTCATAATTGTAGAGGCATCTATTTCTCCTCTTAGTTTTTCCAGTGTTTACCTCATGTATTTTGAGGTGCTGCAGTTAGATGCATAAACATTTATGATTGTTCTTTCTTCTTGAAAGATTACCCCTTTTACTAATATATAGTGTTTGTCTTTGTCTCTTACAATAGTTTTGCATTTAAAGTCTATTTTGGCTGATTTAAGGATAGATACTCCCCTTTTTGGGTTATTTTTTGCTTATAAGGTTGTTTTCCAGCCATTCACTTTGAGCCTCCTTGAATCCCTGGTTCTAAGGTGGTTTTCTTGTAGACAAACATATAGATGGGTCATATTTCCTTATCCATTCTGCTAATCTGTGTCTCTTGACAGGTGAGTTTAATCCATTAACATTTAGTGTTCAAGGTCAGGATGGCCAACCACCACACCAAGGAACCAAGAGAGTCTACACCTCAAGCAGGAGAATCCCATCCATTGTCCATGTGGGATCTAAGCCCCTCTCAATTTAGAGGTGGATTGGACATCACCATCCCAGGATCCTCAGAATGGAGGAATAAAATATGGATTAGAATGGACTTTCTGGCCCATGTGCAGTGCTGATGTGTGCAAGGAGTGCCATGCCACGCAGGGGTGTCCCCCGTGTAGGGGAGCCCCACACACAAGGAATGCACCCCATATGGAGAGCTGCCCAGCACGAAAGAAAGTGCAGCCTGCCCAGGAATAGTGCCACACATATGGAGAGCTGACACAAGAAGATGACGGAACAGAAAGAAACACAGATTCCCGTGCTGCTGACAACAACAGAAGTGGACAAAGAAGAAGACTTAGCAAATAGACACAGAGAACAGACAACCATGGGTGGGGGGGAAGGTGAGAGAAATAAATAAATAAACAAATCTTTGAAAAAAATGGACTTACTGGTATTCTACTATAGAAATATATTGACTCTAGAAATGGAAGAAATTATATCATTGATGTGGAGATAATGGCCATGGGAGTTGCTGAAGGCACGGAAAGGGAAAAAATGTATGATATGGGAGCATTTTTAGGACTTGGAGTTGTCCTGAAAGATATTGCAGGGACAGAGACAGGACATTATATATCCCACCATAACCCGCTGAATGAACTGGGAGAGAGTGTAAACTATAACATGAACTATAATCCATACTATGCAGCAGTGCTCCAAAATGTATTCATCAAATGCAATGAATGTACCACACCAATGAAAGAAGTTGTTGATGTGGGAGGAGTGGGGAGTGTGGGAAATGGGGTATATGGGAACCTCTTATATTTTTTAATGTAACATTTTGTGTGATTGATGTATCTTTTTAAAAAAGGTAATAAATAAACATTCAGTGTTATTACTCTCAAGGAATTACTTGCATTAGCCATATTTTCTTTGAGTTTATATATGTCATTTGTTATTTTTATTTCTTTTTGTATTTTTAGTTGTTCTTATGCTCTCCTTCAACTCTCTCTCCTGTTTTTTCCTTTCAACCTGAAAATCTCCCTTTAGTATTTCTTGAAGGGCAGGTTTCTTGTTGGCACACTCTCTTAATTTCTGCTTATCTGTGAATTACTTGAACTCTCCATTTTTTAATGCCAGCTTTGCCAACTAGAGAATTCTTAGCTGGAAGTCTTTTTCTTTTAATAACTTAACTATATCATACCACTGCCTTCTTGCCTCCATGGGTTCAGATGAGAAATCAGCATTTAATCTTATTGAACTTCCCTTGTATTGATGGATCTCTTTTCTCTTGTATTGATGGATCTCTTTTCTCTTGCCACTTTCAGTATTTTCTCTTTGTCTCAAGCATTCAACAGTTTAACAAGTATATGTCTTGGGGTAGGCCTGTTAGGATTTATACTGTTTGCAGTGTACTGTGCTTCCGGGACATGTATGTCCATGTCCCTCAATAGGGTTGGGAAGTTTTCAGCAATTGTTTCCTCCACTCCTTCTATCCCCTTTCCCTTCTCTTCTCTCTCTGGGATGCATATAATGTGTATGTTTGTGCATTTTGTATTGTCACTCCAAACCCTAATGCCCTGCTGGATTTTTTTTCTCTTTATCTATCCTACTACTTGTTTGATTTCAGATGTACTGTCTTTCACATCACTAATTCTTTTCTCTGCCTGTTCAAATCTGCTGTGTGCTTCGTGTATTTTTGATTTCTTTAATTGTGCCACCCATCACCATCATTTCCATTATCTTTTTAGGCATATTTACAATTTTTTCATTATGCTCTCCAAGTGTTTTCTTAATATCCTTAATCTCTTCCTTCATTTCATTAAGTTGGTCCATGATATTTATTTGGACAACTTTGATTATTTGTTCGATGTTCTGCATCTTTTCTTGGTTTTTAGTTTGTTCTTTGGGCTGGGCCACGTCTTCCTGTTTCTTAGTATTGTTTGTAATTTTTTGTTGTTTTCTGATCATCTTTTTATCTTGATGGGTTTTCAGTTGATTAGCTTCTCTCTTTACTCTAGGGTTTTATTTAGTTGCTGTTTTTGTGTGTGTTAAATTTGCTCTTTGACACTTTGTTCTTATTCTATCTCCTTGCTGTTTTCTATGTTCCCTTGAAGGAAAAAATGAGGGCCAGAGAAAGTGAAAGAGGTAAGAAAAGTGAAAGGATAATAGTAATAATAATAGTAATCATTAGAAAAGGAACTGTATAAGACATTGGAAAATGAATATTTAACTCATGTAAGCAGTATAGAGTAATAGGAATAAAAAAGTGGAGTTCCAACAATGAAATGGGAAACCAAATAAAGAACATTATATAGAAAGAATTAAAAAGAACAGAATGATGAGGAGAGAGGAAAAGAGAAAAGACCAAAAGAAAAAAAATTAATAAAATAAAAGAAACAGGATAGAGGAGATAGAAAATCCAGAAAAACTGAGGACTAAACAAAGAGAGGTAGAATGTAAAACCAACAATAGAAAGTGAAAAATAGAAAGATGAAGGAAGGAAAAGAGAAAGCACTGGTAGACAAAATCAGTATACACCGAAAAGAGGAAATCATGGAAGAGGAAACACAGTAAGCAAGAATTAAGCCAGAAGCACCTTGAGGAATTTATCTCTTTGTTCAGGTCTTTCCAGATCGATGCCCTGAAGTCTCTTACTCTGTGAGTTCCCTAAACAGTTCACTTGGGCAGGATCTTGCCCCCACTGAGCTGTCTTTTGTGAAAGACATCTATGTTCCTTTGGGAAAAAAAAGAATTAGGACCAGAGAAAAGGAAAGAGATAGGAAGACAAAAGTATAATAGTAATAATAATAGTAAAAGGTAAGAAAGGAACCCTACAAAACCTAGGAAAATGAAAAATTAACACGAGTAAGAAGCACAGAGGAATAGGATTAGGGAAGAGGATGAGAAACAACGAAACAAGAAACAGAATAGAGAAAAAATATATAGAGAATGAAGTAAAAGGATGGAATGGTGAGAAGAGGGAGATAAAGAGAGAGAGAAAAAAGGAGAGAGGGAGAAATACAAACAAGAAAAATTGGAGGCCAAATAAAAGAGGTGGAATGAAAGAACAACAAAAGAAAACAATAGAAAACAAATAAAGATGAAGGAGTAAAAAGAAATAGTGTAGGTAGAGTAGATCAGTAACCAAAAGACAAAAAGAATATAAAAGAAAAATAGACAAGCAGAGAAACAGAGGAAGGGGATACAAAACAAGCAAGAAACAGGACAGCAAAAACTCATTTTTTAAAAAAGGAGAGAGAAGAAGGAAAAACAGAACAAAACAAAATCCACAGGAAAACAGCCTTCTTTCTTAGACCCCTAAGGTTCTCCTCAGTTGCTGGTGTTCCTCAATGACTCACCCTGCAGCCTGTCCTCTGCAAGTTTTGAACTGGGTTTTAGTGAGTAAAATAAGAGAAAGAAAAGGAATTTTTTTGGAAAAAAATAAGAGATTCAAGAAGAGCTAATACAAAGAAAATGTCTATATGTTCCCTGTCATAAAATTTCAGCTGGATGTCTGATAATCTAGTGAATCACTTCTCAAGGAAGATCCAGGAATTAAACCAGGGACCTCAGATGTGCTAGGTGGGAATTCCTCCTTGAGCCATTCTGCTCCTTGGGTTAATTAGCCTTTCAGAAGGCTATCCGCCCCTTTTCCTATGGGCAGATTATCTTTCTTGCAGCCTGAGGGGTGGTGGTGATGGCTGCCTCTCTGCCTCTTCCCTGATTTAACTCCTCTCCTTACCTAGGAGGCTGAGCATGACCACCTGCCTGAGGCGATCCCCTTCTCCTCTCCCTGTGGAATCCGGGTCCCTTCCGATATTCCAGGGAGGCCCAGCTGGCTAAACTCACCGCAAATAAATCACTCTCCACCCTCCCAGACCCCTCTTCCCCAGGGAATCTGTCGTCACACTCACACTCCCATTTGGAGCAGGGGGCCGTGGGCTCCAGCTAGTCTGTCCGCCCGGAGTGCTGGGTATGTGTACTGCTTCCAGCCAGTGAAGTAAGCAACCAGAAATTATTCCTGACTTCCCTATCTGTCCAGTACCCTCCTAGATGACTCAGAGCCCCTTCCTGTAGAGGTAGACGTCTGCTCTACTCTCAGTTAGATACAATTCCCCATAAGTTTACCCTCACTTAATATGTCTGGAGTGGGGGAGGGGAGCCCTCCCAGGCAGCCGTGAGGTTTAATTACTCAAGATTACTCGTTTTTACTTCTTCATGTCTCTGACCCTCATTCTTTCTGGAGTTGGTAAGCAGTGTCCTGGGTTGCTGTGTCCCAAAGCAAGTCCCCACAGCAGGCTCTGGCTTTTTCTTTTTTTTAGTGAGAGCTAAACCTTATCTGTAACAGGTCAGCCTTGTTCCAACAATTCCATCCAAGATGTCTTTAAAAAAGAGCAAAGTTGAAGGACTCTCTTGCTAAATTTATAGCATATTACCTAGCTACAGCATGGTACTGGCATAAAGATAGACAGATTTACCAACGGAAACAAATTGAGAACTCAGAAATAGACCCTCACATTTATGGTCACATGATTTTTGACAAGGCTATCAAAGCCCATCCAACTGGTCAAAGCAGTCTATTTAAAAAATGATGCTGGGAGAACTGGATATCTATAGCTAAAAGAAAGAGAGATGACCCCTATCTCACACCTTATACAAAAATTAACTCAAAATGGATGAAGGACTGAAATATAAATGCTGAAATATAAAACTCCCAGAAGAATAGTTAGGTAAACATGATTGTGAGATTGTGTTAGGTGGTAGTTTCTTAAACCTTACACCCAAAGCACTAGGAACAAACAAGTGAACAAAATAAATAAATGGGACATTCTCAAAATAAAACACTTTTTTTTGTTGTTTCAAATGACTGTTTAGAAGGCAAAAGGCAATCTAGTCACTGGGAGAGAATTTTTGGAAACCACATATGCAATTAAAGGTTGTTATATAAAGAGATCAAACTACTGAATGATATAAAGACAAGCAAATCCATTAAAAATTGACAAAAGATGTGAACACAGTTTTTTCCAAAGCACATGAAAAGAAGCTGAACATCACTAGCTATTAGGGAAATGCAGATCAAAACTACAATGAAATACCATTTCTTGCCCTACAGAATGGCCATTATTTTAAAAATGAACACTGCAAGTACTGGAAAGGATGTGGCAAAATGGGAACATTCCTTCACACTTGGTTGGGATGTAAAATGGTGCAGACTCTGTAGAGGACAGTTTAAAGGTACCTCAGGAAGCTAAATATAGAACTGCCATGTGATCCATCAATCCCACTACTAGGAATTAGATTCAGAGGAACTAAAAGCAAGGACACAAACTGCCTTTTGCACACTGATGTCCATAGTGACATTATTCACAACTGCTGAAAAATGAAAACAACCCAAGTGTCCATCAACCAATGAATGGCTAAACAAAATGTGTTATATATATACAATGGAATACTATTCAGCTATAAGAAGAAATGAGCTTGGGATGCATATGACAATACAGATGACCCTTGAGGACATTATGTTGAGTGAAATAAGCCAGACACAAAAGGACAAATATTGTATGGTCTCACCATTATGAACTAATTAGGATAAATAAACTTATGGAGTTTAACTACAGAGGTTACTAGAAGATAGAACATGGGTTGAAAATGGACAGCTGGGGGCAGACTTGGCCCACCGGTTAGGGTGTCCATCTACCACATGGGAGATCCACGGTTCAAACCCTGGGTCTCCTTAACCCGTGTGGAGCTGGCCCATGGGCAGTGCTGATGCGCGCAAGGAGTGCTGTGTGTAGGGGAGCCCCACATGCAAGGAGTGCACCCCATAAGGAGAGCCGCCCACCGCGAAAGAAAGTGCAGCCTGCCCAGGAATGGTGCCTCACACATGGAGAGTTGACACAACAAGATGTTGCAACCAAAAAGAAACACAGATTCCCGTGCCGCTGACAACAACAGAGGTGGACAAAGAAGACGCAGAAAATAGACACAGAGAACAGACAAGGGGGGGGGGAGGGGGAGAGGGGAGAGAAATAAATAAATCTTTTAAAAAAAAGAAAATGGACAGCTGATGCTGAATGCATGTAGAAGGTTTAATAAGGGAAATTGTATATGTGGGGAAATGGTTAGAATTGATGATAACACATTGTAATGAGTATAATCAATGCTGCTGATATATAAATGATTGTGGCTGAAAGGGGTTATCTATGAAAGTTAATGTCAATTGAAAGAAAGCTAGAGGATATCTAGGGACTGCATAACCCAGTAATTGTTGTGGTGGATGATGATTGTGGTTAATGGTACAAATACAAAATTGTTCCTCTATTACAAGGTGTTAAGAATATGGAGATACATGGGGAAAATATAACTAAAGCTATGTATAGACTATAGTTAACAGTAACATTGTAATATTTTTACAGAAATGGCAAAGAAGGTACTATATCAATGCTAAGGATAAATAATGGGGGGTATAAGGGAGTATGGGATTTTCCTTTTGGAGTTATGAAAAGTTCTGAAATGGACTGAGTTAATAATAGCACAACTCTGTGGTGAAAGTGAAAGCCACTGAGTGTATAGTTTGGAAGATTATACTAGGCAGGGGACTGTATAACACAGTGAACCCCATGGTGAATGGTGGACTGTGGTTAACTGTACAATATATGAGAATGTTCTCTCATGAACTATAACAATACTAATATATGGTGTTAATAATAGGATGGTTTGTGGGGAAAATACACATGATTCTCTAAATGGAGATGTTTTATAGAATAAAATAAATTCACCTCAAGTATGAGATTCAAGAAGATAGGTCTGAAATCAGCAATGGCAGAGGGAAAATGCTATTTCATAATGGTACCCACTATGTGCCCTGCCTCTTGCCTGTACCTGATCCTTTACCTCCTTTGCAGGCCTTTATTCAGGCTCAGGGTCAGGGTCAGGGTCAGGGTGTGGGCAAAATTATGAAACAAGCTTACTTGTACCCAAAAGTTTGTGGGTGGCTATTTTGAATACGTGCAGGTTGGCAAAGAAAGGGCATTATGGAAGCTTCACTGCTAAGTAGGCTGAAAGAGAACTGTGTGTTTCTTCTATATGCCTCTGTCTGTAATCTGTCAAAAATCAGGGTCAGTTTTCACTTCCATTTCTGGGCAAAGGTGAGAAGTTCAACGTTGAAGTCAGACCATGAAATGATGGTTCTAGTACACAGAGCAAAACTACTGCTGAGGCCCCACAGGAGAGCTGCAGACCATCAAGCTCTTTTCCAGAAGTCTTTTAGACAGGGCTGCTAAAAACAAACAGTAAAGTCCTGTAGGCTCTCTGATTCCTCTGAGAAGAGACATGAATAAAGGTATGCTTTAGGCAGATGAAGGAGCAACAAGCCACTTCTTGCTACTTGAGAGTTCTAAAAGCAGTATCCCCCCACCACACACATGAGTATATACACAGATATGCTAGCCACATGCCTAAAATGCTGTCCCCACCAAAACTCCACCTTCCTGTTGCCATCTCTCCTTAAGACAGTGAATTTTATTTGGACTGGTGTAAAGTCAGGGAGCTCTGTAAAGCAGAGAGAGTATGAGAACAGGAGAGAGAAAATCCAGGTAATCATAACTGCTGTGCCCCTTACAAGCTCTGAGAACTAAAACAAACCATTCTGGGCCTCAGTTACCTCAAGCATAAAAATAAGGGAGTTGTACAAGATTATCTCTAAGGCTCTTCCCATACTAGTGTTCCACTATTTTATTCTATCTCATCATGTCCTTCTATGGCAGACTGAGAAGCAAAAGGGTATAGTGGAGAATGCACTGGTATAGGAGTTGGGATGTACCTTTGCTAGTTCTACCTCTGTTACTTAGAAGTTGAGCATCTTCGTCAAATTACTTAATCTCCTCTCACTATAGGGCAATCATGGGGCTCAAATGAGATAACATGCATCCATCACTCAGCTTTTTTTTTGGTGCATGACAAAGCACACCAAAATTCAGTAGCTTAAAAAATAATTATTATTTTTCATGATTCTGCAAGTTGGTTGGCTTGTCTTTGAACCTGGGTTGATACATCTGGTCTCTAAAATCTGCTGGTGACTTGGCTGAGGTTATCTAGTCCAGAATGGCATCCATCACCTATCTGGCAGATAGCAGACTAACTGGGTAGGGGGCTTACTGAGACTCTTCACACAATGGTCTCAAAATTCCAAAGAGCAACAAGAGAGGACAAGCCCCATGCACAGATGTGTGCTTGCATCACATTTGTAAATATCCCATTGGCTAAAGCAAGTCACACAGCTAAACCCTGATTCAGAGGGAGAGCTTGACAGGAGGAGCTTCAAAGATTTTGTGGCCATTTTTTCCATCTACCAAAGTACATTGGAAAGAGCTTTGAAATTGTGAAATATTTTACAAATATGAAGGCCTATTAACATTTATTTCACTTATTAACATCTTTTTTATATTTGTTTGATTTTCCCCCATTTAAAAAAACACTTTTGTTGCTGCATTATCCACTGAGAAACTGTCATAAATTGTCCAATGCATTGGCTCTGATTGGTTTATATGAATAATTCATTGTCACTAAAGTCACCAGTGGCCTCAAGATATGAGGAAAAAGAGGTAAGGCAAGTGTGGGAGAATGAGGGTACTTGTGTAATGTGGGAGTACTGGAAGTCAGGAAAAGATAAGTTTCCAAAATAGCCCAGGAAGCGTAAAAGTGGATACTATAGCCCAAGACCACTGGCTTCACAGGTTCCAAGGTTGGGCCTGGTAGTGATGATGGTGGAACTTGAATAACCGCAGGGAAATTGACAGCAAAATGTGTGAGAGGGATCTGCAGATGGAGAAAAATGTCCCAATTCAGGCCAGTCAGGGCATGCTGTAAAAAAATTTGATAGGAAAGATGGGGGACTGGGAATAGGAAGTAAGTGGACTGGAAAATCTATAGAAGGGGCTCCTACTATGGCATTCATCTGTTGAATATTGTCAAAGGAAGTTAATTGTTTAGTCAATGGGGCTAAATGGAGAAGGTGGGTCCCTGCCATGAGCAGCCAGAATTATTCAAGGCAGCATTGCCAGGGTTCTAGGTTATTCACAGCAGAGTCCCAGTCAAAGGCTAACAGAATTGGGAGGAAGATCTGGCTTGCTCTCCTTTTCCCTGATATGACTGACAAGAGCTAGGCAGACAAAGGGTCCTAAAGAAGCTGCCTGGAATTCAGAGCAGTTCCAGTCCTCCAGATATAAAGTGCAGGATAGAGAATTGAGCTAAAGCCTCAGGCAATAGCTTGTGTCAGAACTGTAAAAGGTGGGGAAAGGTAAGGCTGCAATCAATGGCAGTGGACACTCAGGACTCATTCAAGGGACACTGGGCCTGTGCCAGCACAAATAATTCTGTATTTCCATATTGTGGCAGAGTTGCTATTAGGCTTCTTGCCCTTGTGAAAGTTGACTGAGTTGCAAGTGGGTCTGAAGCTGTAAGAAGGAGTTATTAGTAATCTCAGGTGAAGGAATCTGAGAGCTCCTCCAACTGTCTTTATTTCAAGTTTGCTTTTCTATTACAAGCTTAGTTTGCCACAGGGTTACCAATGCAATGTACCAGAAATGGGTTGGCTTTTATAATAGGAATTTTATTTAGGGTAAAAGCTTATGGTTCTGAGGCCATGAAATGTCCAAATCAAGGTACCATCAGAGATGCTTTCTCATCAAAGGCTGTCTGCTGGCAGACCCTGGAGTCCTTCCACATGGCAAGGCAAGATGGTCACTTATCTCTGCCGAGGTCCCTGCCTTCCCCTCCAGAATCCACTGTCCCCAAAGCTCAGCTGTGGGCAATCAGGCAAAGGGCTTGTCTTTCTCTGGGACTCCTTTTTCAGTCTAGGCTGCTCTACTTTGTTCCTGAGTTCAGTTGTGAGCTATTAGGCATATGGCTTGCCTCTTCAGCCTCGAGCTGATCTGTGGGACCAGGCTCTCAAGGGTTTTGTGCTTAAGCTTTAACTACTAGCAATCTTTGAGTCCTTTCTCACAGGGCAGGGTCAAAATTGGCAGCTCCCCTTTCCTGTGTGTCTCTCTGTGTCTCCGTTTATACAAGGCCTAGCAAGAAGGTGGAGACTCAACCTGTGTCATGCCTTATTGATGTAGTCTATTTAAAGGGTCTCACATCCATGGAATGGATTAGTTCAAGAACATCATCTTATTCCTTCTTCAGGCAGATGGCAGTTCCAAGCACTATGAAGCCAGGCCACATGGAAAACCCATTCTGGCTGTGTGATGTGGGCATGTTTCTTTACTTCTCTATAAACATTTATTTTGTAAAATGGGGATCATGATAATAGCTACCTTGAAAGATTCTTGAGGAGACTAATGAGGTGAGCAAATAGATGTAGTGATCGTTGAACAGTACCTAGCATGTAGTAAGTTCTAGCTATTTACCAATATGAGTTGACCTATGCCAACATTGTTCATCTACCATTTAGAAAGAGAGATAAAATCAGATCTCCTGTACCTAGAGCTCTTAACAACTTCATCCTTTCAAACTTTGTGACCATCCAGTTTTAATTTTTTTTCTCTCCCCTTTCCCCCTCCCCCCCCAGTTGTCTGCTCTCTGTGTGCATTTGCTGTGTGTTCTGTGCCCACTTGTATTCTTGTCAGCGGCACCGGGAATCTGTGTTTTGTTTTGTTGTGTCATCTGGCTGTGTCAGCTCTCTGTGTGTGCAGAGCCACTCCTGGGCAGACTGCACTTTCTTTGCGCTGGGCGGCTCTCCTTACAGGGCACACTCCTTAGGCATGGGGCTTCCTTATGTGGGGGACACCCCTGTGTGGCAGGCATGGCACTCCTCACATGCATAAGCACTGCGTGTGGGCCAGCTCATTACACAGGTCAGGCAGCCCTGGGTTTGAACCTTGGACCTCCCATGTGGTAGGCGGATGTCCCTATCCGTTGGACCAAATCCACTTCCCAGTTTTAATTAATACTAAACAAATTTGGCCAGAGACTCTGACAAGGGAATTATTTAGCACTTGCTGAAGTTTTTCTTTGTATTTGGCAATTCTAGCCAATTCTATCATTGCAAAAGGAAAGAAAAACTTGTAAATATGAAGCTATGAACACATTTAGAGGCACCTTCTGGTGCCTCCTTCTGGAAGGAGATTAGTCAAGGGCTACAGAGAACCCTTGAACCAGGGAAATATAACAGCCATTAAAATGCAGTGTACAAAAATGACAAAATATGTAATGCATTTTATTTGTGTGTGTGTGTAATGCATTTTAGTCATTAAAAGACAAACAAGGCTTGCATGGTTTCATAAGTTTTTGTCTCCTGATTATTTTCTGAACATTGTACATCCTTCAGATGTGTTTTTTACTAAAGAGAAATAAATCCTAAGGAGCTGTGCAGTGACGAAATAAATAACTAAACCTCTGATTAAAAGAGAGATCTGATGGACATCTGATCCTATTACCGCATCAGAAACTCTGCCTTTTCTCTTCAGTCCAAGGACCCCATCTTAAAAGCATTTATCAGCCATGTCTCAAAATAAGGCTTCTCAGTGTCAGCTGTGATAAACAGCTGCAGAGACCACTGTGGGAGTTAAAAGAAGGGGAAAGCACACACAATTTAGATTTTAGACTGCACATTGCATGTTCATGGCAATATGGTTGTAGTATTTCTGTTATCTGCCCCACAGCACCTAGAGAATGAAAGGGGTGTCACAGAAGATGAAACAAAAAGATATGGCCTCTCCCCTGGAGAAATACACAATATGCATGAAATCAGAGAACAGTACAAGTGTTTATAACACTTCTTATGTTATTTTGTAGTTTACACAAACTTTCCTTTACTTTATACCATTTAATCCTCAAGTTCTGTGACTTTCTGAATTAATACCCACATTTGACTCATGAGGAACTTGAGACTTGATTCACTCAGGGTCATGATACCAACTAAGAAATGATGCTTGGACTCAAGGAAGTTCTATGCAATGATTCTCTCACTAAATTACCTTTACATTCAGTATGCAATCTAGGTTTGGGGAACCAGACGTTTCAGTTAGAAGTCCAGTTGGGTTGAAACAGACAATTTTGTCAGGGAATCTAGGGCGAAAAATGTATGTATTAATATAGAGAGTGCTGCTGAATGTGGTCATCAAAGTTTGGCCCCTGATCCATCAGGTTTCCCCAGGAGTAGTTCTAGGAACTTGAAGATAAGCCAAATTTTGAGAATTATTGTAATATAGAAGCATAAAGAGTGATAATATAATAATTAGAAATATATTTGAAATTTAATATAGAAACTTAAAGATTGGTCATTCATATTTCCCATACATGAATGGGTGACAGTTGAGGAGAAATTGTAGAAAACTCTTATTGATCCTAAATTCCTATGTGCCCTCTTCCCTTCACTACTGGAAGCAATGGGACACCTCTTTAGGACAATTTTGTTGGGTTTACTTCAAATATAAATTACACTTCACTTTACATTCTCTTGTTTGCTTTTCTGTAATTAAAAAAAAAGTCTTTTAATCAATACCATAAAAAATGAATACTATCTACTTCCTACTTATAAAATACAAACTAAAACTATTCAAAACTATAATACAAAACTCAGAATGTGTGTCTTGTTAATTAATTGTGTTATTTTGAAGTTTACAAGAACTTTCAAAATAACTACCTGCTTGTTAGCTTTCCCAACCGTAGGTTAAAGCAGGCTGGTTTTACTCAGATGCTTGTTGGTTACCCACTTTATTAGCATCACCTACTGCCTCCTTAGGGTCACTACCTGTCCTACAAAGCTTTTCATGTTCTTTGGGAAGAGGACATCAGGTCAAAGATACAGATGCTTATGTGTCTATTCTCTTGTTCTCCAATGGCCATTGCCTTTTAAAAGGGAAGTGCATCAGGTCATATGTCTTACTTTACTGCTCCCATTCTCCCACTCAAGATGATCAACCAGACATTTTCAAGAATTCCAATCATCCTCCTGCTGAAAAATCATAAATAGAACCTCAAGAGATGTCAATGCAGGATGGAATTTTGGAGATTATCTCACTCAGTCTTCTCATTTTATAAAATGAGGCAAGTAAGCCCAATTAAATGGTTAGAGGAGATTAGATTATGAGATAGCAATAAAGACTCATTCTTTGTGCAGGAGAGTATTATGATTAAAACGGTGCTTTAGAAAAATTAATAAAGCAACAAATGGGTAGGAAAGACCAGAATTAGAAAGAATAGCTTATAGGTATTATAATTGCAATAAGCCTGGGATGAGATAGTAAAGGAATTAGAATCCAAAGGAAGGTAATGGCAGCCACAGTTAGGGTGGAAGAAATAGAAACATAGAGAAAGCTATGAATCCATGACAAACATTAGCGACCAAGCCTCACTTTTGTGTCAGTGACTGGGAGAGAGATTGCTGATAGCATGAACTTATTAATTGTCTTAAATGTGTTATCCTGCTCCAACTTCTTGAAAACACAGCCCCCAAAAGTGCAAGGTAGATACGATATGTCCATTTCTTGATTTTTCTACTCAACACTATACGTATCAGCTCCCCAAATCCATCTCTGGCAAGAGATATAAAAAGAGTAAAAATAAAAATAAATAAATGCTTATAACTTTAATTATGAAATAAGAAAGAAAAGTTTTGACAATGTGATGTTTCCAATCCAAAAAGAAACTGTGATTTCACCTGGAATAAATGAAAACTTTATTGACAAACCTTATTATGCAGAAATGTTTCTCAGATTGATGAAGAGGAAAGGAAACTAATATTTATAAAATATCCCCTATTTTAGGTACTGTGCTAGAAATTTCCCCAAAGCAGTGTTCAAATAGGATGAATTAGACATATGAGAAGTCAAAACATTAATGTATTTTAAAAGTGTGTCATTTAACTTGCCTTTTTCATGAGCAATTTGTTATAAAGTTGGAAAGAAATAAAGTGATTTGGAGGAGTTGCAGTAGATGAAATTGCTGAATGAGATTGCAGTTGATTTCAACACTTTGAAGATTACATTAATCAAAATAAGAAATATTAATTGGGAGCCCAGATAAAACATAACATTTTACATTTAAAGCTGTGGCTTGTTATTACATCCAAATTGTTATATTACTAACTCTCTTAATTTTCAGATTATATCTGTGTAGAAAATAGTAAGGGAAAACTAGTTCCATATTTTATAAAAGGAAACAGAGACACAGAGAGGTTAAATGATATTTATTTATCCTTCCATAGAAGATCAGTAACTGATACCAAATTAAACCTAACTCATGGCTACAAGAATTTAAGCCCTGGCTGTTATGGTTTTTCAACAAGGAAAGTGAATCCTTGTAGACCTCCTGTTTTAGCTCTTGATTACTGAAGATTAAGTTGTTAAATACACTCACTGCTCTCTCCCTCTCCTTCCTTCTATCCACAATATATTATTTGGAGTAAATTTGAGACTTTGAAATTTTGAAATTAGAGCATATTATTCAGCTGCAATGGAATGGGCCAGTACTGAAGGGCCCAAGTCACAGAATTCCATCAAGAAAGCAGTCCACTGAGGTAAAACAAATTATTCCTGAAATAGGTCTCCTTGCAGGTATCAAAGACAAACAGTAAGAGAAGAGAGGGAAACAAGAGAAGACAAATTGATCATTTTAAAGTTTTACTTGCAGCGTCCTCCTCACAGAGTACAAATTTATTACCTAAACCATCCAGATCTATCTGGGCAAAGGGCCCATGTCTTCCACATAAACTTCATCTAAGTAAGATTGGAACAATAATGCATCAAATCCGTGTAAATACCACATAGGAGCCATATAACGTTTAGGAGTCACACCAAGTCTGTACAGGTGGTAGGAGAGTTGGAAGAGCACAGGGTTGGAAGCCAGAAGATGCATGGTCTAGTCATGACTCCATCCTCCACTCATGACCCATGGCCTTGGCAGTCACTTGACTTTTAGAGCCTCAATGTCCTTCCTCATCAGTAAAATCGATAAAATATTTTTCCCAACTTCTTCACAAGGTGGTTGTCAGTGTCTTTGAATAAGAAAGGGACAAATATTTGTGATAAATCTGTGTTTTGGGTCCATTTACCTAAGCTGGAATTATGTTTCCCAGAATTTCCTTCCCTGGATTAGTCATTTGGCACAAGAGACACTTGGCAAGATTTAGAAGGTGGACGTGAAACAGCAGCCATCTTTTCTTTTTACACCTGCAAGCTGCATGTAGGGCAGGAGGTGCTGCTGTATCTCACACATTTGCTGCTTATCTGCTGGTTCACCTGGATGGCCTGGGGCAACAGGTCTCACCTCAAACCACAGGTCTCACCAGCTCCTTCTAGATCCTCCTTCAACTTCTCTGACTCCTGGGCCAGGTATTTGTTAAGCTCCATGTTGCCGAGCACAAGCTTCTACAAGACACCTCTACCATCAAGGCTGGAGGCTTGGAAGCAGGGGAAGACTGACAGGAGTTCTGGTCCATCCTCATGGGTTCCATCTCACCCTGTCCTTGCTCCCCTCACTTCACAAACATCTACCCTTCCCAAAAGCCTGTCCTGCTGACTCCAGTGTACAGCTTCATACACAGAAGAAATAGCCACCCACAGACTGTGAGCCAGCTTCCACTTACACAATTGCATAAAGTGAAACCCCTAAAATAAAATCCATTATTGTGTACACACAAACACAGGCCCATACATATATTCATTCTGCTTCTCTGATTGAACCACAACAGAGACAGCATATCAGTCTAGAAACATGGCTATCTCGATATTCCCAGCATCAAGCACAGTGCTTAACACAGCAAGTGCTCAACAAATTATAAATTCAAAGTATTTATTCGGTGAATTTTCAAACATTAAATAAAAGTAAGATTTTTAAAAATCACACTAGGCGGCAGACTTGGCCCAGTGGTTAGGGCGTCCATCTACCATATGGGAGGTCCGCGGTTCAAACCCCGGGCCTCCTTGTCCCATGTGGAGCTGGCCCATGTGCAGTGCTGATGCGCTCAAGGAGTGCCCTGCCACGCAGGGGTGTCCCCTGCGTAGAGGAGCCCCATGCGCAAGGAGTGCGCCCCATAAGGAAAGCCGCGCAGCAGGAAAGAAAGTGCAGCCTGCCCAGGAATGGTGCCGCACACTCAGAGAGCTGACGCAGCAAGATGATGCAACAAAAAGAGACACGGATTCCCGTGCAGCTGACAACAGAAGCAGACAAAGAACATGCAGCGAATGGACACAGAGAACAGACAACTGGGGCGGGGGGGGAAGGGGAGAGAAATAAATAAATAAATCTTTTTTAAAAAATCACAATAAAGGATAGCAAGTTGCTAATGAATGGTGTTTTTTGTTAACTTATTCATGACTAATTGTTGTCTAAGAAAAATTTTCCTCCTTAATCAGATCTATTTATATGTATATATAATAATTTGCTATGTCTTGTCCTTTAACATGAAATTTAATCTTGTGAAATTTAAAAAAAGCATTTTCATTTATTGTTATTTTAATGTATCAAAGAGTAAGCTGGTTACATCCAACTAGGTGATTATTTCAGACCATAAATTGGAAGATATTCATGATGAAAAAAATTAAGAGGACACATTAAGAGGCACAAGAGACACTTGGCAAGATTTAGAAGGTGGACGTGAAACAGCAGCCATCTTTTCTTTTTACACCTGCAAGCTGCATGTAGGGCAGGAGGTGCTGCTGTATCTCACACATTTGCTGCTTATCTGCTGGTTCACCTGGATGGCCTGGGGCAACAGGTCTCACCTCAAACCACAGGTCTCACCAGCTCCTTCTAGATCCTCCTTCAATGTTCATATTTATAAGTGGGATTTTTGCCCTTTCATTCCCCAAAATAATAAAACACACATATTTAGTGATTTTAATAGCAACTGCAAAGTTAAAATTATCTAAATAATGTTTACATTAGCTGAATTTTTACCCAAAAGTAGATACATGCAACTTTTTAAATTACAGAGAACTTTATTCACCTCAAAAATCTTTCTTCCAATTATAACCGTCAAAAGAAATAACTGCAGCTGGATACTAAAAACTTAGAAAGTCAGGGAAATGGAGCTACACAATTACAGGAGTGGGGCAGCCACTGGGACTTTGAGGTACAAAAAATTGAAGAACTTAAAGCCAGGCCAGTTGGACATCGCATCTAAATATCTACTCTTTGGCAGTTGGGCCCCAGTGGGAGAAGAGAAAGAAGAATGATGCAATTTCTGGTCCTAAGTTATAGGCCAAGGATTCAGGCACTGTTATTATTCATCTGTTCCCTCAGATTTTTCTTTTCTCTTGCCTCCTTATGCAGTCCTCCTGAGCCATATTTATATTTATACCCATGGCTTAAACCAAAAGCCATATTCTCATGTTTTCTAAGTTGATATTCCAGTTCAAAATTCTCTCAGGAGGTAGAGCCACAGACCCCCACATGTCTACTACATGTCATCTCATGAATGCATCATAGCATCTCAAATCAAATTCAACATGTCCAGAATCTGTTCCTATTCCCTATACTTCTTCACTCATCCACTAATTCTGTTAGACATATATAGAATGCCATCTATTTCCAGTTCTGGGGAGTCGGTGGCAAATTAGATGTTTCCAGCCCATGAGAAATGTATAGTCTTATGCAGCAATTCTCAACTCTAGTCACAAAAGGCAATCACCTGGGGATCTTGTAAAAATACCTTAACATGAACCTCACTCTCAGATTTTGCAGTTTAATTGCTTTGTTGGACAAACAAAAACACTATTAATTATTAAAAAGCTATCTGAGTGATTCTAATGTGTAGCCAGGGTTGAGAAACCAGTCAGGTGGAATACCTGCCTGTGGTACATGCAAGAAACTTGGAAGTTACACTAGACTTCTTACTTTCTGCTATATCTGATGTCCAATTGGTCACAAGGTCTTGTGGGACAGCTACAAGAACATTTCTTAAGTTTGAGGTCCTTTTGCCAATCCTATTTCCACTGCCTTTGCTCAGGCCACCCTAATTTCTCATCAATATTTGGGTAATCATTTCTTATCTCTTCACCATGAGTTTTTCCTTCTCATATTAATTCTCTATACCACATCAGGAGTGATTTTTCCAAAGCACAGTTATAATCATAAAATGGTCCAAACTTTAGTTACATGTGTCACATGTATCACATGTAGGGTGATACATGTTTATGTAAACATGTAAACATAAACAATCCAAAATAAGAATTTTAAATGAAAAAAGAAAATCATGTAAGAATGTGTACTGTCTGATTCCATTTCAAGATAAAAAAGACAAAACCAAAATATATATTTCTTTCACCCTTAAAGTTCTCATTAACAAAGTTGTGTATGGAAAAGTACTAAAATAAAGCCTGTATGACCTTACACATTTGCACAAAGTGACCACATCCCACACACAGGTCAAGAAATAAAATATTACTGTTATCTCAGAAGTCCCTCCTTGTACTCCATGCCAATCAACAGTTTTCTTCTTCCAGAAGTAATGGACTATGTGATTTCAACAATTATAGATTTCCTTGTTTTGAACATTATTTAAATAATAATCCCACAGTATATATTTTTTTGTCTCTGGCTTTATTTGAACAAAATAACTTTGGTGAAATTCATCCATGTCATAATGTATAGCAGTGTCTTTTTTCTTTTCCACTGCTGTATAGTATTCCTCCAGTGCATAGTTTGACTTATTTATTGATTCTACTAAAGAACATTTAGATTTTTTCTGCTTTGGGCTATAATTAATAATACTGCTATTCATATTCTTGAACATGATTTGAGGCACTGAGGCATTCATTTATTTAGAGATATTTCTAGAAGTGGAATGGCTGTGTTACAGAACATGCAATGTTCTGTTCCAGTATAAATAGCCCAATAATTCTTGAAAATGGTTAACTAATTTACTCTCTCATAATGAGTATATAGGGGTTCCGGTTGTTCTATATCCTCACCCACAATTGTTATTCTCAGTCTTTAATTTTAGTCTTTCAAATGGATGAATAGTGTGATCTAACTCTGGTTTTAAGTTTCATTTCCTCAGTGACTAATTATGATGAGCACTTTTCCATATGTTGGTTGATTATTTGGTATACTCCTTTGTGGAGTGTCAGCTGCCCATTCTCCTTTAAATTACCTTTGTGCCTTTATTTAAAATTAATTGACCACTTACAGGTCAATTTCTGGACTCTATTCTATTTATTTATTTATATATATCCTTTGATTCAGTCCCATACTGTTTTGATTATTGTAAATTTTCATTGTCTTGAAATACGTTAGTTGTAATCCTCTGTGTTCTTTTCAAAATCATTTGAGGATTCTGTTTATTTTGCTTTTCCATATGAGCTTTAGAATTAAGTGTTTTTATTTCTATAAAAATATTCTGCTGGAGTTTTGATTAGAATTGCATTGCAGAGAATTGATATCTTAGTCATACTGAGTCTGCCAAACTATAAGCATGACATGTCTCTTATTTAAGTCTTCTTTCATTCTTTCATCAGAGTTTCCTAGTTTCAGCAAACAGATCAGCACACTTTTGTTAGATTTGTACCTAAGTAATTGATGGTTTTGGTACATGGCAATTGATAATTTTTATTTCAATTTCTAAAGGTTTATATGATGTTTTTATGACATTATGAGGGAAGCAGACTTGGCCCAGTGGTTAGGACATCCATCTACCACATGGGAGATCTGTGGTTCAAACCCCGGGCCTCCTTGGCCTGTGTGGAGCTGGCCAACATGCAGCCCTGATGCATGCAAGGAGTGCTGTGCCATGCAGGGGTGTCCCTGCGTGGGGAAGCCCCATGTGCAAGGAGTGCTCCCTGTAAGGAGAGCCACCCAGGGCGAAAGAAAGTTCAGCCTGCCCAGGAATGGTGCTGCACACACAGAGAGCTGACACAACGAGATGACACAACAAAAAGAAACACAGATTCCCATGCTGCTGACAACAACAGAGGTGGACAAAGAAGAATACGCAGCAAATAGACACAGAGAGCAGACAATGGGAGGGGGGGATAAATAAAAATAAATAAATCTTAAAAAAAAAAAAGAATATGACATTATAACTGGTATCTGAATAATGACTTAGTCTCCTTGACTGTTGAGGGAAATACCATGTGATGGGTCAGTTTAAACAATGGGAGCTTATTCACTCATGGTTTTGAGGTTAGGAAAAAGCCCAAATCAAGTCATCATTAAGGCAATGCTTTTCCCCCAAAGACTGTGACATTCTGAAACTAGCTGTTGGCCATCTTTGGTCCTTAGTTTGTCACATGGCAAAGCACATGGCTTTGTCTCCTGATCACTCCCTTCTCTTCTAGGTTCCTTTAATGTTCAGCTTCTGGCTGCTCTCCCTATCTCTCCTTCTATCATTTTTAAAATTTTATTTTTAAAGAAGTTTTAGATTACAGAAAAGTTACATAAAAAATATAAGGGATTCCCATATACCCCAACTCCTCCCCCTTTCACATTTTTCCCCATTAATAACATCTTTCATTAGTGAGGTATATTTGTTACAATTGAAGAACAAATATTGAAACATTGCCATTAATCATGGTCTATAGTTTATGTTATGGTTTACACTGTGCACCAAACAATTCCATCGGTTTTGACAAAAGGTATAATGACCCATATTCATCATTGCAGTGTCATGCAGAACAATTCCAATGTCCCCAAAATGCCCCATGTTACACCTATTCTTCCCTCCCATCCCTTCAGAGCCTCTGGTGATCACTACTTTTATACCAAGGTTACAAGTTCTTCCTTTACTAGAATAATCATAAGGCTACTTTGGTTCATGGTTACATTCCCACCTTGTGTTTGCTCATTCCTCTATCTTGAGGATTTGGAGAAGGTGATGCCCATTCTGCTCCCAGTTTAAAGGGGGTTTGGATCCCATGGGGCAGATGGATGGAACTGTCTCACTTGCAGTTGTAGATACTCTGTTTTGGGGGATGGGGTTGTGCATCACCATTAGTTGTCTTTGGCAAGTCCAATGAAATGGAGAGTAGGTGCGGTCTGCAACTCTTCTGAGATTCAGGGCTCAACAACATATGAATGTAAAAAGATATATATCTCTGGGATATATTTTTAGTGGGTATAGTACTAATTACAGGTTCAAATAAAAGGGCAGAAGAGCCATGTAGGGAAAATTACATAAGAGTTTAACTCTATTACATTGGGAAAATAGGTTGACATATATTCCAAGGTAAGTCCTATAGATGGGATGCCTATTTCCTGGGACTGTGTGGCCTGCGTATAGTGTCCAGATGTCTCTAGATCTTCAGGAGAACCCCTGCTTGAAGCTCTGTTTACTGAGGCAATCAGTGAGATCCTGCTGGGACGTGTATAAGCATAACCTCTGGAATGACCTCCCAACTCACTTTGCAATCCGTTAGCCATAAAAACTCTTTTGTACTTAATATTTCCCCCTTTTGGTCAAGGTCTTTTTCCAAATGCATTGCTAGTTGGCACTTGGTAATAATTCCTCTGTGCCAGGGAGGTCTATCCCCAGATATCATGTCCCTTGCTGGAGGAAAGGCAATGAACTTATATGCCAAGTTTGACTTAGAGAAAGGCCACATTTGAGTAATGAGGAGTTTTCAGGAGGTAAGTCTTAGGCAATAGATATTACTAGGCTGAGTTTCAATTTTACAAGAATAATGTTCATAAGCGTAAGCATTAATATAAAGGGCCTGGCATACTGGTTTGTCCTCTTTCACTAGGCACACTGGAGATTCTTGCCATTCTATTAGAGAATGTAGCATAACTCCCCGGGAAGGGAATTCAGTGTTTTGTTGGTTATTGTGTGGGTCTCCACCCACTGAGATAACATCCCTTGACTACATGAACACATTCATATTCTCCAGAGACATGCCTGAGGTACAACCTTTCCCACACATCCCCCACCATCAGCAACCTGCACCAGTTATCCTACCCTGACATTGTTGTAACTTTTCTGTAATCCAAAACTTTCCCAAAAGCAAAACAAAACAAAAAAATTTCTGGCATTGTGCCTTTCATCACTGTAAGATCTGTTATCTTTTATATATGTTTACAATTTCTTCTGTATGATTTTTTTTCACTTCATTTTCAAAGAAGGCTTAGGTTACAGAAAAATTGCTTAAAAAATATAGGGGATTTCCACATTTTCCCCTATTAAGAACATTGTACATCATACATGAGTGTGGTACATGTTGCAATTGGTAAATATTGAACTATTGCTACTAACTGTGGTCAATAATTTATGTTATGGCTTATACTTTGCACCATACAATTTTATAGATTTTGACAAAATGTGTAGTGGTCTGTATCCATCATTGCAAAATCATACAGAACAATTCCAATGCCCTAAAAATGCCCTATGTTCCACCTATCTCTCTCCTTCCATCTTAATTTCATTATGCTTATAAAAGACTCCAGTCCTAGAATCCTGTTACTCAAGACACCCTGAATGAGGTGGGCCACACCTTAATTGAAATAACCTCATCAGAAGGTCCTACTTTACAATGGGTTCATACCCATAAAAATGAATTAACTTTAAGAACATGTTTTTCTATGGTACATACAGTTCTAAACAGTCAGTTACATTATATTCTGAGACCCTAAATTCACTCATTAGTTCTAGTGGTTTATTTTGCAGATTATTGGCAATTTTCATACAGGTTATCATGTTGTACATGAATAGGTACTGGTTTTGTTTTGTTTTTTTTCCCTCTCTAATCTGTATGGTTTTTGTTTCTTTTCCTTGCCTATTGCAAGGACCTCTAAAACAATGTTGCATGGAATTGGTGAGAGTGGGTATTATTGCCTCGTTGCTCATCGTCAGGGAAAGCATTCAGTTTTTCTCCTTTGAGTTTGATGTTAGCCATGGATATTGACTGAATAATGTTTTTACTGCATCAACTAATATGATCATGTGGTTTTCATATTTAGTCTATTAGGTTAATTAAATTGGTTGACTCTCAAATGCTAAAATAGTTTTGAATTCCCAACAAAGATCTGACTTGGTCATGAAGTATACATTCCTGCATTTGATATTCTAGTATTTGTTTAATGATTTTTGCACCTGTGTTTATGAGGGAAATTGCTACATAGATTTCTTTCCTTATAATATCTTTGTCTGTTTTGATGTCAGAGTAGTGGTAGACTCAGAAAATGATTTAGGAAGTACTACTCTTATATTTTGGAAAATTTTTTGAAGAACTGATGTAATTTCTATCATAAATATTTGGTAGAATTCACCAGTGATTTCATTGACACATGGAATTTTTCTAATTATAAACATCATTTATTTAAGAGACAGAGGACTACTGAGATTATCTATTTCTACTTAAGTAAGAATTTTCTCTTTTTTTCAAAGAATTTGTCCATTTCATCTAAGCTGTCAAATTCATGGGCACAGAGGTTTTTCATAATATATTTTTTTATCCTGTTAATAGCTAATAATGTAACTTGTGACTTCTTTGTGTTTCCTTAAATTGTTCATTAATTGGTTAACCTATGATTTCATCTCACTGATAGGTTCAAGAAAAATTGGGAATTTTCAAATCATCTGGATTTCTTTGGGGTCAGATTGGAAGCATTGCTAGTTCCATATTTCTGCTTCTTAAGCTGATGCTGGAAGCTTCAAATAATATATTTTAGGGAAATATATTTGTGGTAAAATCATAATTGAAACTAGAAAATAATTAACACAAAATTCAGGATTATGATTACTTAGACAGGAATCTTCAATGGTAGTGGTGATATTCAATCTCTTAAGGTAGGTTACAGTACATGGGTGTTAATTATGTTATTAATTTTTAACTTATACAAGCTATATACTGTATATTATAAATATTATATTTTCACAATAAAAAAGCTAGTATATCCCTCAAAGGAAGAGCCTATTTTGCCTTTTTATCCAGGTACCCTGCCCAGATTAGGCATTTAATGTAGCTAAGTCTACGCTTAGTTTTTTAATCTTTGAAAAATCCAATTTTGTATTATAAATTGATAGCCCTAAACTTCCTTTTATATCACTCCCAATCATATATTTAGCTGGAAAAAAAAACAGTATTTTGACCTAGCTCATATTCTACATGTTTGAGCAATGTCACCTTTAACTGATTGGAAATGTTTGTGGACTTATTTGATTATTTTATTGGAATGGTCTTTAGGGCTTTAAATACTCTTCTGATTAATGAGGAAGGAGGGTAGGAACAAGAGAGTGAACAGTTTTCGCTCTACCAAAGCAGGACTTCTGGGTAACATGTCAAGTAAATGTTTAAAAACTACTGTTTTGTTGTTTTTCCATATTATTTTATAAAAATTATTCATAATAGAAAAGTAAGTGTACCAAAAAGAAGCCTAGATTTCTTAAACTTCATATAAAGAGACAAATGGACATTACTAGATATGACAAATGCAGCTGCTTAGTTTCAATGTTTAATTATGAAAGAAATAAAATTTGCAAAATCCTAGAAATGGACTGTAGAAGACTATCTAGAAATCATGGTGTAATTTAGAATTCTGTGTTTTTTAAAGATCTATGTTAATAGAAACTTCCTTATAACATGTAATGTTAGCTTGTTTTTTTATACATCTAATGATTGTAAAAATTTCAGGAAGACTTCTTGCAGATGCTTTAGTATAGCCAGATGAATCTTTGTAGAGGAAAATCTACATTTTAAAGTGAAAGAAGACTGGGTTTTGGAGTCAGATACATGGATGTAAAAGCAGGCTTCCTGAGTTCCAGTTGACCAAGATGGCAGCATAAGATGCTTCAAAGGTGCCATCTCCCCAGAGAATCTTGGAATAATTAGCCAAAATTGGCAAAGCCATTATCCTCAAAACTCTGGAAAACAGTTAAAAGATTGCAATAATGAAACAACTAACAAATCAAGAAAAATCAGCTTGAAAAAATTATAGGCAAAGCTTATGTTATCCTTACTAGCTCTTCCCCAACCCTTTTGCAGCATGGTGTGGAGTCAGCCAGAACTCCCATTGTGGGTCCCTGACTCTGTTACAAAAAGAGCAGAGAAAACCGTGTGCACATACTGGGGTGCCCATATATATCAGTGGCAATCTATCTGGTGAAAACCTGAAAGACTGAACCAGGAAACTTGTCTCAGGAGCTCCCTCCAAGAATTTGTACTGAAGGCAACTTGCAAGAAGCTACAGCAGTGCAAGAAATAATTAAGTCAAAGTGGCCTGGGGTAAAGGACACCTGCATTGTCATAAAATCAAGTACCTAGGAGAGGGTGAAAATCTATTTCAAAGGAAGTAGAAGGGTGTATTAGGGTTCTCTAGAGAAACAGAGTCAACAAGTTATCTCTGTCAATAGTATGAGATTCTATTAAGAGTCTCTCACACAGCCATGGGGATGCACAAGTCCAGGTTCTGCAGGCAGGCCATGATCAGGGGCTGCAATGAAAGTCCAGTGAAGGTTCTTGATGAGTTCTGGGAGATGCTGGCTGTCCAAAGATGAGCTGGGAAATTCTCTCTCAACGCTGAAATCACTTTGCCTTTTAAGGCATTCAACTGATTGGGTTAAGCGGCACTCATTGCTGATGGCAATCTCCTTGATTGATGTAATTATAACCAGCTATTTATGATTACCACTGCAGTAAACTCAATGGTGATTAAGTCCATAAATGCCCTTGTATTACAGTTATCCCAGTGTTTGATTGAGCACCAACTGGGCACAATTAACTGGCCAAGTTGATACAATAGCCTAACCATCACAAAGGGGTATCCAGATTCTGGAATGAGGGAATTCCTAGGGCCGTAAGCAAGCACAAGCCCAGGACAGGAAGCAGGCTTTACCCAGTATCACATAGGACAGAAAGAACCCTGCACTTTATATTCACCGCAGGCTGATTTTCTTTTATAAGGAGGCTAATCTCTGAAGGAGTCCACCAGCTAAAGCAGAGCCAATATGCAAGTCTATGGAAGACACTTTTTTCTATGCTTTCTTGCTTTTGTTAGCTCCTGGCACTCAGGGAAATCTCTGACCTATCACTAAATGGATATAAACTTAAGCAGCAGACAGTTCAGAGGCTAAATCCCAGAGTAAACACTTTAATATACTGAAATGTACAGTGTGCATTTTACACACTGTACACTCAAAGAAGCAGGAAATAATGGCCCATGGAAAGAAAAAAAATAAAAATCCAGAAACCATCAATGAAGGGGGTCATAATTTTGACAAAGACTTTTAAAAAATTATCTCAATAAGCTAAAGGAGATAAAGAAAAACATGAAGAAATAATTAAAGAATATCAGAACAACAATGAAGGAATAATAGAAAATATCAATAAACAGACAGAATTTTTTAAAGAAACAAAACAATTACTGAATTTGAAGATCATAGCTGAAATGAAAAATTCCCCAAAGAATTTCAAGAGCAGATTAGAGCTGGCAGAGGAAAGAATCAGTAATCTTATAGGTGAGACAATTGGAATGATTCATTCTGTTCTGAGTAGCAGAAAGAAAAAAGAATTTTAAAAAAGTGAAAAGCCCTTAAGAGATCTGTGGGACAGGATCAAGCATACCAATATATACACATGCTAGTCCCAGTAGAAGAAAGAGAGTAAAAGGCAGAAGGAATATTCAAAGATATAATCACAAAAAATATCCCAAATTTAACAAAAGACATGACTATACACAATCAGGAAGCCCAATGAACTGTATACAGGTTAAACTCAAAGAAAACTATACGCACACATATAGTAATCAAAATGTCCAATGCCAAGGAAAAGGACAAAGTTCTGAAATCTGCAAGAGAAAAGCAACAAGCTATGTAGAAGGGGATCCCAATAAGATTAAGTTTTAATTTCTCATCAGGAACCATAGGGGCAAGAAGGCAGTGTTATGAAATATTTAAAGTACTGAAGTAAAACAATTGCCAACCAATAATTTTTTATACAGTGATACCTTTTTCAAAAATGAGAGCGCAATTAAGCTATTCTCAGATAAACAAAAACTGAGGGAGTTTATTACCACTAGACCTGCTCTATAAGCAGTGCTGAAGGGATTTCTTAAGACTGAAAGAAAAGGACAGAAGACTGTGGAACAAAGGGCATTAAAAAAAAAAAGACCTCTAGTAAAGGTAACCATATGCATGATTACAAATGTGAGCACTATTGTACTGTGTATTTTGGTATACAACTTAACTTTTTACTTCTTAGAAGTTCTAAAATGCAAAGCATAAAAATGTAGAGATCTATGGTATAGGGTATATAATGTATAAAGATAATTTGTGACAAGTACAACAAAAAGGTGGGGAGATGAAGGAATATAAAAAAAGTGCATGTATATACTACTGAAGTTAAGCTGGTATCAAATCAAATGTGATTGTTATAGATTCAGTATGTTAAATTCTAGCCCCATGATAACCACAAAGAAAATATGTAAATAACATTTACAGAATGAAATGAGAAGGGACTCAATACAAAAAAAAAAAAACCAGAAATAAATATGAAAGTGACATGAATGAAGAATTAAGGTTCAAAAGGGTATAATTCAAAGACAAAATAGCAAAATGGCAGAAGAAAATCCAACATTATCTTTAGACATTTTAAATATAAATAGATTAAACTCTCCAGTCAAAAGGAAGAAATTGACAGAACTGAACTGATTTTTAAAAAAGCATGACCCAACTAATATTGTTTACAAGAGACTCACCTTAAATTCAAAGTCACAACTAAGTTAAAAGTCAAAGGATGTGAAAAATATATAACCTAAAAATAGTAATCAGAAGGGAGCTGAATAGCTATATTAATATGAGAAAAAGTTGACTTTAAGTCAAAAATTGTTATTAGGAATAAAGAAGGTCAATGTATACTGACGAATGGTCAATTCAACAAGAAGATATAAAAAGAACCCCAAAATATATGAAGTAAATATCAACAGATTTGAAGGGAGAAAGAGGTAGGTCTGCATTAACCATAGGAGACTTCAATACACCACTCTCAGTAATGAATAGAACATCTTGACAGAAGATCAATAAAGAACAATCAACAGCAGCAGAATACACAATCTTGTCTAGCACATGGATCATTACCTAGTATAGATGATACATAGATTTTAAAAAGTCTCAATAAATTGAAAAATATCACATATCTTCTCTGACCACAATGGAATGCAACTAGAAAACAATACAGAGGAAGACCTGGAAAAATTCACTAATATGTGAAATTAAACAACTTTTTCTTAAATAAATGGTGGGTCAAAGAAGACATCATAAGTAATATTGTGAGATGACTGAAAATAAAAACACAACATACCAACATTTTTAAGATTCAGCAGAGGAAGTGCTGAGAAGGAAATTTATAGCTACAAATGTTTACATTTAAAAAGATGAAAGACCTCAAATCAGGGAACTAAATTCCAAACTAGAAGATCTAGAAAAATAAAAGAGCAAACTAAACCCAAACTGAGCAAAAGGAAGGAAATAACAAAGATTATAATGGGGATAAATGAAATAGATGATAAAAAACAACAACAACAACAACAATACGGAGAATAAATGAAACCAAAAGTTGATTCTTTGAAAAGATCAATATTATTGACAAATATTTAGCTTGATGGACAAAGAAAAGAGAGAAGACACAAATAACTAAAATAAAAAATAAAAAGAGGGACCTTAATACTGACCCTAAAGAATTAAAAAGGGATATATTAGGATACTATAAGCAACTATACACCAACAAATGAGATAAACTATTAATAGTTGAAATGGACACATTCCTAGAAAATCAAACTACTTACAGCAAATAAAGAAGAAATAGAAAATCTCAACAGAACAATCACTAGTAAAGACATAGATTCAGTCATTGAAAACTTCCCAATAAAGTAAAGGCCAGGACCAGATGGCTTCACAGGTGAATTTTATCAAACATTCCTAGGAGAACCAATACCAATCCTGCTCAAATTCTTCCACAATATTGAAGAGGAGGAAACACTCCCTAGCTGATTCTATAAGGACAACACAAAATTAATACTAAAGTCAGATAATGATAGCACAAGAAACAAAAACTACAGACCAATTTCCTTTATGCATATAAATGCTAATATCTTCAACAAAATACTAGGAAACAGAATCCAACAGCACATTAAAAAAATTCAATCCATGATTGAACAGGATTTTTCCAAATTACACAAAAGTGGTTCAACATAAGAAAAATCAATCAATGCAATACATCACATTAACAGAATGAAGGGGCATAAAAGGATGATCTTCTCAATTTTGTAGAAAAGGCATTTGACAAAATCCAGTACTGTTTCTTGCTAAAAACACTTAGAAAACTAGGAATAGAAGGAAACTTCTCAACATGATAAAGGGCATAAATGAAAAGCCCACCACTAACATCATGCTTTATGGTGAAAGACTGAAAGCTTTCCCACTAAGATCTGGGACAAGACAAAGGTGTCCACTCTCACCATTGTTATTCAACATTGTATTGGTGGGACGTAAACTTGGCCCAATGGATAGGGCTTCCGCCTACCACATGGGAGGTCTGCAGTTCAAACTGAGGGCCTCCTTGACCCGTGTGGAGCTGGCCCATGCACAGTGCTGATGTGCACAAGAAGTACCGTGCCATGCAGGGGTGTCCCCATGTAGGGGAGCCCCAAGCGCAAGGAGTGTGCCCTGTAAGGAGAGCCGCCCAGCATGAAAGAAAGTGCAGCCTGCCCAAGAATGGTGCTGCACACACAGAGAGCTGACACAACAAGATGATGCAACAAAAAAGAAATACAGATTCCTGGTGCCTCTGATAAGGATAGAAGTGTTCACAGAAGAACACACAGTGAATGGACACAGAAAGCAGAGGGGAGGGGGGAAGGGGAGAGAAATAAATAATAAATCTTTAAAAGAAACAAAACAAAACATTGTATTGGAATTTCTAGCCAGAGCAATTAGGTAACTAGGCAAGAAAAAGTCACCCAAAGTGAAAGACAGCAGTGAAACTTTCTCTATTTTCAGATGACAATGATCCTACATACAGAAAATCCTGAAAAATCCACACAAAACTACTAATAAATGAATGGAACAAATCACATGATACAAAATCAACATGCAAAAATCAGTAATGTTCTAAAACACTAGTAATAAACAACCTGAAGAGGAAATCAAGAAAGATATTCCATTTATAATAGCAACTAAGAAAATCAAATATGTAGAAATAAATCTAACCAAGGATGTAAAGGACTTGTACACAGAAAACAATGAAACATTGCTAAAAGAAATTAAAGAAGACAAAATAAATAGGACACTCCATGTTCATTGATTGGAAGACTAAATATTATTAAGATGCAAATTCTACCCAACGTGATATACAGATTCAATGCACTCCCAATCAAAATTTCAACAGCCTTCTTTGCAGAACTGGAAACATCAGTCATCAAATTTGTATAGAGGGGAATGACAGGGAGGAAGCAAGATGGTGGCTGAGTCAACTTGCCTTGCGGTCTCTCCTGGGAAGAGGCATCTGGGCACTGCTGGAGGTTCTCTGAGGATGGGCTTTTTTGGGATTTTTGCAGAGCAGGAAGTGTCTGGACATTGATTTGGTGGAAAGGTAAAAGAGAGGATTGGTCTATAAGATATAATTTGGGATCTATTTCCCAGAGATGAGACGTGCACACGGGTTGCTCCCTCTTTGGGGGTGGGGGAGCCATGGTACCGGCACAGTGACTCTGCTTTTTGGTGGCTCTGTGGTGCTGGGGAGTTCGTGAGTCCTGGGCGAGCTGTTGGGGGGTTGATGGGATGGGAGGCCTGTGTGGATTGATTTGGGGAGACAGACGGTGTTTTGTTGTGAAGCGGGGGAATTTTTGATTGCGGACACAAATAATAGCACTTCCGCCTGGAGCCCTGCCCCCACAAGCCCGGCTGCCGATCTGCAATGGAATTAGATTGTTGGCAATAAAGGGACGTAATTGGGAGGGTGTTACAGGGTGCGGCGAGGGAGGGGGACACATCTGGAAGCTGAGTGGGGAATATTTTGCGCAGCCTGGGAATTCTGGTTTTGGAATCTGTTTTCGGCATTTCCAACTGAAGCCCAACCCACGGGCCTGGCTTTGGATCTGCATCATTAAATTGGCTGCGGTGTAGAGGCGCCCTCACGTGGCCATCTTGTGGGAACACAGGGGGGAGATGTCCAAAAGCTGAATTGACGATATACCCACATAAACCCTAGTGAGTAAGTGAATTGCAGGGTTCAGACATAATATAGAGTTTGCGGATCTGACTTCCCCCATAGGGCTGGCACCCAGCTGTGGGGATCCCTGAGGGCTGTGTTACACTGTGGGGCTCCTAGGCTTCCTGTTGACCAGATTTGAGGTTTCCAGGTCTGAATCCCCTAAACTCTGGTGGCCCACACCCCAGAGTCTCACACCTCTTGAGCCTTCAATATCTCAGACTTTCCACCCCTGAATCCATCACACCCTGAGGTCCATCTGAGGTACTTGAATGCCCTAGCCTACAATGTTTGCATTTTTTCTTTATCGTTTCATTTTGTTTTGTTTTTATTTTCATTTTATCTTATTTTTTTTTTTACTTTTTAATGTCCTGATTGCTAATATTGCATTATCCCCTAGTCTTTTCTCCCAGTGTATCCCCCAAAGACTTTTTTTTATTCAGTTATTTAGGTTTTTATTTTTCTTGTTGTTGCTGTAGTTGGTGTTGCAATTGTGGTCCATGTATATCTGTTTTGTTCTTTTTCTTTTTTCCCTACCTGTTCCCCACCCTTCACCCACCCCCTTTTTTCTTTCTTCATTTCTTCTCTTCTTTCTATTTATTTCTTTTCTTTTTCTGTTTTCTCTCTCCCTCTTGTCCCTCATTTTCTACTTATTTTATTTTAACTCAATTATACAATAGGTGTGGCAGGGAACACCTCACATTTGCTAGGTTTTCTCATCCTCCACTGCCTCATTTCTCTGTGAAATGATTTAGGCTACCAAAATTATCCCCTTTCCCCTACATCTTGATATCTGCCATCATCTACTGTCTCTCCTATATTCCACCTCCCACCTCCCTTTCTTTGATCCACAAAGTGTCTAACTCTTAATTTATAATACCTTTGTTTTGTTTTCTGTCTGTTATCCACTCCTGAAACTATTACCTTTCTTTTCTCTTTCCCTCTCTCACAAAAACAATAGCTTTTTAGCTCATACCATATTCCTCCCATATTCAGTCATCTATCTCATAATAGGTACTCTACCTACTGCTATAACTCTACACAATTTACATGAATCTAACCTCCATCCTCCCAGATCTCATATTCTTGCTTTATTAACATATATCACCAATACTACTTTACACTTTTTCCTTGCTTACACAATTGCCTTTCCCCGACACTAATACTTTCCTTTAAAGTGAACTTAACCAGCAACAAGAAATTAGAATAAGAAGAACAAAGTGACAAAGAGAAGATATAACACTTACGCAAAAACAACAGCTAATTAATCTCCAAGAGTAGAAAAAGAAGCTAAGGAACTGATTAAACCTGTCAAGATAATATGATGACCAGACAGCAACAAAAATCTACAAACCAAACCAGTAATCAGGAAAACATGGCTGAATCCAATCAACAAACCAAAAATCAGGAAAGGGAGCAGAACTTTGCACAAGCAATGAAAGATCTCAGAACATTTATCACCGACAAATTTGATGAAGTAATGAAAGAGGTTAACAACATGAAGACAACACTTGGAGGGGAAATTGCAGACATATGCAAAAAGATAACAGATATGATGGGAATGAACACCACAGTACAAGAAATCAAAAATACACTTGCAGCAAATATCAGCAGATTAGAAGAGGCAGAGCAGAGAATTAGTGATGTGGAAGACAGTACATCAGAAATCAAACAGATAGTAGAAGGGGTCCATAAAAAGATAGAAAAAAATCCAGCTAGGACTTAGGGACCTGAATGACAATACAAAACGCTCAAACATACATATTATAGGCATTCCAGAAGGAGAACAGAAGGGAAAGAGGTCAGAAGGAGTGTTGGAGGAAATAATGGCTGAAAACTTCCCAAATCAACTGAAAGAGACAGAAGTACATATCCAAGAAGCACAACACAGTCCACTAGTCATAAACCCCAACAGGACCACCCCAAGACATATACTTGTCAAATTATCCAATGTACAAGACAAAGAGAAAATTCTAAAAGAAGCAAGAGAAAAGAAAACCGTCACATACAAGGGAGGCTCCATAAGATTAAGTGCTGATTTCTCATCTGAAACCATGGAGGCAAGAAGGCAGTGGTATGATATAGTCAAGGTACTAAAGGAAAAAAATTTCCAACCAAGAATACTCTATCCAGCTAAACTAGCATTCAAACATGATGGAGAATTCAAAATATTCACAGATAAACAGAAACTGAAAGAGTATACCAACAAGAAACCTCCCCTTCAAGAAATTCTAAAGGGAGTTCTGCAGGAAGAAAGGAAAAAACAGGACAGGCAGAGCTGGAGGAGAGTATAAGAACAACAAAAAAAGACAAAAATAGAAGGAAAAAAATACAAACAAAATATGACAAACACAAATCCAATCAAAATATGGCTAACACAAATAATTCCTTGAAAGTAATAATACTGAATGTCAACGGATTAAACTCACCTATCAAAAGACTCAGACTGGGACATTGGATAAGGAAATATGACCCATCCGTATGCTGTCTACAAGAGACACATCTTAGACCCAGAGACACATGGAGATTGAAAGTGAATGGCGGGAAAACAATCATACAAGCAAACAATAACCAAAAAAAGCCAGGAGTAGCTATATTAATATCAGACAAAATAGACTTTAAATGTGAAACAATTGTGAGAGACAAAGAAGGATACTACATTTTAGTGAAAGGGAAAATCTGTCAAGAAGATCGAACAATCATAAATATTTATGCTCCTAACAAGGGTGTCTCTAAATACGTGAGGCAAAGGCTGGAAAAACTAAGTGAAACAATAGATACATCTACAATTATAGCGGGGGATTTTAATACACCACTATCTACCTTGGACAGAACATCTCAAAAGAGAATCACTAAAGAAACAAAACATTTGAACAGTATGTTAGAGGAGCTGGATCTAATAGACATATATAGATCATTACACCCAAACACAGCAGGATATACATTTTTCTCAAGTGCACATGGATCATTCTCCAAGATAGACCATATGCTAGGCCACAAAGAAAGGCTGAATGAATTCAGAAAGATCGAAATCATACAAAAAAATATCTCTGACTACAGTGGAGTCAAGCTGGAAATTTGCAAGGGACAGAGGCCCAGGTTTCACACCATGATTTGGAAATTAAACAGCACACTCTTAGAAAAACAGTGGGTCAAAGAGGAAATCTCAAAAGAAATCAATGACTACCTTGAAACAAATGATAATGATAACACAACATATCAAAATTTATAGGATGCAGCAAAAGCAGTACTGAGAGGGAAATTTATAGCCATAAATTCATATATCAAAAAAGAAGAAAGAGCAAAAATTCAAGAACTAACTGCACATTTGTAGGAATTAGAAAAACAACAACAAAGTAACCCAACAGGAAGAAGAAGGAAGGAAATAACAAAGATAAGAGCAGAACTAAATGAAATAGAAAATAAGAAAGCACTTGAAAAGATAAACAAGACCAAGAGCTGGTTTTTTGAGAAGATCAACAAAATTGACAAACCTTTAGTGAGACTAACAAAGAAAAAAAGAGAGAAGATGCAAATACACAAAATAAGAAATGAGAAAGGTGATATCACCACTGACCCCACAGAAATAAAGACGATCATAAGAGGATACTTTGAAAAACTATATTCCAACAAAAATGACAATTTAGAGGAAATGGACAAATTCCTAGAAACACATAAGCAACCCATATTGATGAAAGAAGAAATTGATGATCTTAACAAACCAATCACAAGGAGAGAGATAGAATCAGTCATTAAAAATCTCCCAACTAAGAAAAGCCCAGGGCCAGACGGCTTCACGGGTGAATTCTACAAAACATTCCAGAAAGAACTAACACCAATCTTGCTGAAACTATTCCAAAAAATCAAAACAGAAGGAACATTGCCGAACTCCTTCTATGATGCCAACATTACCCTAGTACCAAAGCCAAACAAAGACACCACAAGAAAGGAAAATTACAGACCAATTTCTCTAATGAACCTAGACACAAAAATACTTAACAAAATACTTGCTAATCGTATTCAACAACACATTAAATGAATTATACACCACGACCAAGTGGGATTTATTCCAGGTATGCAAGGATGGTTCAACATAAGAAAATCAATCAATGTAATACACCATATAAACACATTGAAGGAAAAAAATCACATGATTATATCTATAGATGCAGAAAAAGCATTTGACAAAATACAGCACCCTTTCTTGATAAAAACACTGCAAAAGATTGGAATACAAGGAAATTTTTTGAACATGATAAAGAGTATATATGAAAAACCTAAAGCCAACATTGTTTACAATGGAGAAATCCTAAAATCCTTCCCTCTAAACTCAGGAACAAGACAAGGATGCCCATTGTCTCCGCTCCTATTTAACATTGTCTTAGAAGTACTTGCTCGAGCACTGAGGCAAGAACCAGATATAAAAGACATTCAAATTGGAAAGGAAGAAGTCAAAATTTCATTATTTTCAGACAACATGATCCTATACATACAAAACCCTGAGAGATCTACAACAAAGCTTCTAGAACTCATAAATGAGTTTAGTAAAGTCGCAGGTTATAAGATCAATGTGCAAAAATCAGTAGCATTTCTGTACACCAATAATGAGCAAGATCAGGAGGAAATCAAGAAACAAATACCAATCACAATAGTAAATTAAAAAAAATCAAATACCTAGGAATAAATTTAACTAAAGAGGTAAAAAAACTTATACACCGAGAACTATACAAGACTGTTCAAGGAAATCAAAGAAGACCTAAATAAATGGAAGAATATTCCTTGTTCATGGATAGGAAGACTGAATATTATTAAGATGTCTATCCTACCAAAACTGATCTACACATTCAATGCAATCCCAATAAAAATCAACACAGCCTTCTTTAAGGGACTAGAAAAACTAGCTATGAAATTTACTTGGAAAGGAAAGAGGCCCCGAATAGCCAAAGACATACTGAAAAAGAAAAACAAAATAGGAGGAATCACACTTCCTGACTTCAAAACATACTACAGAGCTACAGTAGTGAAAACAGCATGGTATTGGCATAAGGAGAGACACACAGACCAATGGAATCAAATTGAAAGTTCAGATATAGAACCTCATGTATATAGCCATATAATATTCGATAAAGCCACCAAACCCTCTCAACTGGGAGAGAATGGCCTATTCAACAAATGGTGCCTGGAGAACTAGATAGCCATATGTAGAAGAATGAAAGAGGATTACCATCTCACACCTTATACAAAGATCAACTCAAGATGGATCAAAGATCTAAATATAAGAGCCAAGACCATAAAGATCTTGGAAAGCAGTGTAGGGAAACATCTACAGGACCTTGTAATAGGAAATGGCTTCATGAATTTCACACCAAAAGCACAAGCAGCAAAAGAAGAAATAGATAAATGGGATTTCCTCAAAATTAAAGCCTTCTGCACCTCAAAGGAGTTTTTCAGGAATGTAAAAAGGGAACCCACACAATGGGAGAAAATATTTGGCAACCATATATCTGATAAGAGGCTTATAACTTGCATATATAAAGAACTCATAAATCTTAAAAACAAAAAGATAAACAACCCATTTTAAAAATGGGAAAAAGATTTAAACAGACACTTCTCCAAAGAAGAAATACAAATGGCTAAAATGCACATGAAAAAATGCTCCAAATCTCTAGCTATCAGGGAAATGCAAATCAAAACTACAATGAGATACCATCTCACTCCCGTAAGATTGGCAGCTGTGAAAAAAAACAGAAGAATACAAATGCTGGAGAGGATGTGAAGAAAGGGGAACACTCATCCACTGCTGGTGGGAATGCAGAAGGATCCAACCATTCTGGAGGACAGTTTGGCGGTTTCTCAAAAAACTAACCATAGATTTGCCATATGACCCAGCAATACCACTGCTGGGTATATACCCATCAGAACTGAAAACAAGGACACAAACAGATATATGTATACCAATGTTCATAGCAGCATTGTTTACTATCACCAAAAGTTGGAATCAATCCAAATGTCCATCAACAGATGAATGGATCAATAAAATGTGGTATATACACACAATAGAATACTATCGGCTGTTAGAACAAATACACTACAATCACACGTGATAACATGGATGAACCTTGAGAATCTTATGTTGAGTGAAGCAACCCAAGCATTGAAGGACAAATACTACATGACCTCAATGATATGAAATAAGCAAACTGCCTCAGAGAGCTAGACACCGGAAAAGAGGCTTACAGGAAATCGGGGGGTGGAGGAAGGATGTGAGTTAACATCTGGAGGGGTGGAATCTGTGATGAGCTGGCGGTAAGTATGAGCACAAAGAAGGGACAAAATGGGGGCAAGGGGTTACCTTCGGGTGGGGCTTTGCAGGTTTGAGTGGGGCTGGGGACGGGCGGATGGGTAATATTGCCCAAAAAGTGGGGGGAGGGAGAGGTAGCATACGAACATAGGAGAGCGTCAGGTGTTGGTTGAGGGTAAAATGCTGAGAAAATCATATCAAAATATAATTAAGAGGGTTAACTGTTTAGGATGCTCGGAGGGGATGGTCTGATGCGGGACGGGCTCCTGGGGAATGTCTGAATGCTCATTTTGCCAGAGTGGGTGGCACCGTTGGGTAGAGACCCAAGTAGTGAGAGTGGGGGTGGACCCACATCCTGGGGAGGACTAATGCCATCAAATAGAGGGAACTGTATCTCTCAAGAGAAAGGGTGGCTCCCAGGGCATTGGGGCAGTTGAGCAAGTTAGGCCCTGAACACTGTTGTAAGTATCTCTGGATGTGGCTCCTCAGGAAATGGAGGTTGGCTGTCACTGTGGGCACCAAGGGGATGGGAAAATGGATGTTAAATATGTGGAACCAAGGTAAAAGTGGGGTAAGAGAGGAGTTTCACAAGAGTACACAAGGATGGATATAAAACATGTAATATTACACCATAAACATATAGGGAATGACAGACTGATAATGTAAACCATAATGTAAAACATAGGTTAACTAACAATTTAGAAAACTGTATATCCTAAAGTATGCACCACAATGTAAGCACAGATGTCACCTTGTTTGAAAGCTATTGTCTCAGACTCTGTACATCACTTTAAGTAAATATGATGTGAATAGGTTGTAAGAGTATCGCTGTGGAAGGGAAAAGGTTTTGTGGTGGATGTGTGGGAGTGCTATATATTGTATATATGAATTGCTGTGGTCTAGGGCTCTTGTGAAGAGAAGTTCAATAATTAGGGAAAAAAAAAAGGAAAAAGATAAGATGTAGAATTTTTCCAAGTCAACACATATTCTATATCTAACCTTTAAACCCATTGCTATATGCCATTTTGCTAGTAAGGGATCCTGACATTATATTGGGCTTCAATTTTCAGGAAGTTCTGGATCACAGAGTGGTTCAACAATGGCAGCGGAGGAATACTGGTATAGGATTCTATTGACAGGTGATATATGGCTGACAGGGACATATACAGGGCATATGTCCAGGGTGCATGGTAATGTTTGGATATACTCATAGTGGCAACAATTAAAAACTACAGCTGGGGGGGTACTGGGTTCCTGGCTGGGGGTGCTCTGTCGTGGTTCCTAGGGGAGCAGCCACAGTCTCCCAGGTGCAGCAGCAAGGACTGGGAAGGAATGAGGGTCCAACAGTGAGCCCCTGATACTAATGACTATGCTTGTGAGCCTATATGCCTGAAATAAGAACAAGGCCTAGAGCAGCACTGTGCCTGGGAATTTCCTCCTGACAGCCTTCATGTTACTCAAATGTGGCCAGTCTCGGAGCCAAACTCAGCATGTAAATGCAATGCCTTCCCCCCAGCATGGGATATGACACCCGGGGATGAGCCTCCCTGGCACCGAGGGATCACTATCAACTACCAACTGATGATGCAACTGGAAAATGACCTTGAATTGAAGGTTCGATGCGGATCAGTAGAATATCCCTGTCTACATATAATGACATGACTTTAAAATGCTGTTTGACCTAATGTAAGGGGGAAAAGGAAAGGAGAAATGAGTTTATATGGCTACGAGTCTCGAAAAAAGAGTCTGGAGGCTGTCAGAAGGATTGCCCTTATGCACAACTGAGCAGAGTCTAAGAGACAGATAAAGTAGATACAATCCCCAGGTATTGGTTCCTTGGAGGGCTAAAGAGACCCACGGGTTCTATGGTCATGGCAGAAGGTGTTCACTGCCATGTCAGATGGCCCTTCTTTGGAGCTGGTGTTTCTGCGTGATGAAACTGGACTCAGATGAGATCTCTTTTCATAAGACTTTCATGCTACTTTACTGGAATTGTAGTTGGTGTTGGGGTTTAAGATATAATTAAGGGATTTGAATCTCTGGACTGACAATATGATAGCCAGGCCCTGAGCCTCAACAGACTCCAGCTCCTACAATCGGATTTATTGGACTCACCTCACTCAGCTAAGATGGAGTTGAAGAAGGACAACCACCACACCATGGAGCCTAGAGAGCCTACAACTGAAAGCAGGAGGATTGCATCCAGTATCCATGTGGAATCTGAGCCTCCTCTTGACATAGAGGTGCAACGGACACAACCAATCCAAGGTCCACAGAGATAAGGTGGCATTGGAGTGGGAAAAGTGGACATGGTGGCTGATGGATATGGGGAATGGCAGGAAGAGATGAGATGTGGAGGTGCCTTTGGGACTTGGAGTTGCCCTGGACGGTGCTTCAGGGGCAATCACCAGACATTGTAAATCCACCCAGGGCCCACTGGATGGAATGGGGGAGAGTATGGGCCATGATTGGACCATTGACCATGAGGTGTAGAGATTCCCAGAGATGTACTTACCAAATGCAATGGATGTGTCATGATGATGGGAGTGAATGTTGCTGGGGGGGGGGGGGGAGTGGTGGGGTGGGGGTGGTGGGGTTGAATGGGACCTCATATATATTTTTTTAATGTAATATTTTTACAAAATCAATAAAAAAATTTTTTTTGTATAGAAGAGTAAGAGGCCCTGAATAGACAATGCTATCCTCGAAAAGAAAAACAAGGTTGCAGGACTCATATTCCAAAATTTAAATCTTATTAGAAAAGCCACAGTAATCAAAACAGCATGGTACTGGCACAAAGACAGAAATATAGACCAATGGAATCAAATTTAGAGGTCAGAAATCTACTCTCACATTTATAGCCAAATGGTTTTTGACAAGGGTGCCAAGTCCACTCAAGTGAAAAAGAATAGCCTCCTCAACAAATTGTGCTGAAAACTAGATGTCCATATGCAAAGGAATGAAGCCAAATCCCTACCTCACACCATATGGAAAAATAAACTCAAAAGGGATCAAAGACCTAAATATAAAAATAGAACTATAAAACTCCTGAAAGAGAACATAGAAAAGCATCTTCAGGGCTTTGTTTTAGATGATGGTTTTTTTGCACTTCACACTTAAATCATGTGCAACAAAAGAAATAATAAATAAATGAGATCAATGAGACCTCATCAAAATTTTAAAATTTGTGCATCAAAGGACTTCATCATAAATGTAAAATGACAACCTACAGAATGGAAGAAAATATTTGGAATCTACATATCCAATAAAGATTCAATAGCCAGAAAATATAAAGAACTCATGCAAGTCAACAACAAAATGACACACAACCCAATTAAAAATGGGCAGTAGACTTTTAAATAGACTGTATTAGTCAGGGGTTCTCTAGGGAAACAGAACTGACAGATTTCTGTATATAGTGAGATTTTATAATATTGTCTCACACAACCATGGAGATGCACAATTCCAAATTCTGTAGGGCAGGTTGCAAACCAGGGTCTCTATGAAGAACCTTGATGAGTTCCCCAGAGGGCCCTGGCTCTCTGAAATAGAGATGGGAATTCTCTTTCTGAATGCTTACATCACTTCCCCTTTTAAGGCCTTTTACTGATTGAATGATATATAACTCATTGCTGATGGCAATCTCCTCAGGTGATTGTACATGTAACCAGCATCTATGCAATCAACTCACTGATGTTTAAAGTCCATGATATACCCTTATATTACAATTATCACAGTGCTTGCTTAACCAAACAACTGGGCACCATTATCTGGCTCAGTTGACATATTAGCCTAACCATCACAGTCCACCCCTTGTCAACTTGGCAGTCATACACATCACCTTAAACCATACTTAGTCTCTAAATAAAAAGAATAACAGACCATTTCTATATATATTTCTGTCTAACAATATATATATATATCCTGCATACAACCAGAAATGCACTAAATTCCTCCAGACTAGGGTGAAAGTCCTTGGGTAATAAACATTATTAAACTTGGAATCCTTAAATACAATTATATGAAACTAATACAAATTATGTCATATGATAAGGGGAAAGGTTAGGGAAGAAAACAAAGAAATTCATTTTATGTACATATACAAACATATTCTTAATAAAATAAGAAATATTCATAACCACTACAGTCCTCATTTCTGTTACTGGTCACTACCCACTACACCTTCCCTTTACCCTCAGCAAGCACTTCAGCTGGTGATGGTTCTTTGCCTGGTGGGGTTACCCAAACTTTCATTCCTGAAGATTCTGGAACATTGTGAGTCCTGCCTGGATTAAATTGTTGCAATATTTCCACTGACTTTAATTACAGGGCATGGAGTACAAAGAGTTACCATAGGGAATCTATTGCATTCCAGGCACACTCTTCTTTACCTTCATTGTGTAAGTGCAGTTGTATTTTCCCTTGATAGTCAGGATCAATCAACCAAGATAGTACAGTAATTCCCTTCTTTGCCTGTTGATCCATAGGCATGAAGAACCCAAAATGGCCAGGTAGCAGTCTTCCAGTTCAATAGAACCATTGTGTTCCCTGGTGGAAGCCCTCCTTCTTTTAGAACTAAGACCTGTAGACTAGCAGAGCATAAGGTTGCAGGGACAAGAAGCAAAAAATTTTCCTAGTGGATCACTAGGGGTAAGACTGAGTCATGCCAATCCCATTTCCCTCCTTGATTCCTGGACCCATGAATTCTGGCTATGGGAGAAACAGCACCATAGATGGATGCTGATTTAGAGCATACACAGCCTCCTGGAGTTCACCTGGAGAACATTGCTTCAGTCCTGCATGTATTGCCACCTGGTTGGTGCTGTAACTGAGTCTTCAAAATGCCATTCCACTGTTCTATCAATCCAGCTGCTTCAGGATGATGGGGAACATGGTAAGACCAGTGAATTTCATGAGTATGTGCCCATTCCTGTACATCATTTGCTATGAAATGGGTTCTTGATCAGAAGCAATGCTGTGTGGAATACCATGGCAATGAGTAAGACATTTGGTAAGTCCACAGATGGTAGTTTTGGAAGAAGCATTGCATGCAGGGAAGGCAAACCCATATCTAGAGTATGTGTTTGTTCCAGTTAGAACAAATAGCTGCCGCTTCGATGATGGAAGTGGTCCAATGTAATCAACCTGCCACCAGGTAGTAGGCTGATCACCTCAGGGAATGGTGCCAAATCGTAAGCTGAGTGTGAATCTCTGCTGCTGGCAGATTGGGCACTCAGCAATGACTGTAGATAAGTCAGCTTTGGTGAGGGGAAGTCCATGTTGCTGAGCCCATGTATAACCTCCATCCCTACCACCATAGGATTGTGCAACATAAAATGTGAATTCTAATGTAAACTATTGACTGAATTCATTAATATTGTATTAATATTGGCTCACCAATTAAAACAAATGTAGCAAACTAATGCAAGATGTCAATAATAGGGCAAACTGTATGAGGCAGAGGAGGGGGGAGTAACATAGGAACTCTGTACTGTCTGCTTAATTTCTATGTAAACCTAAAACTGCTCTAAAAATTGTCATAAATGCATATAAATTATAGTACCCACTTCATAGGGTTGTTGTGGGGATTAAATGAGGTAATTAAAGCATTTAGGACAGTGTCAGCACATATTAGGTGCTACATTAGTGTTAACTCAGTCACCACTACCACCATCATCATTGTTATTATTATTATAATGTTAGTTCACTTGAGTATTGGTTACTAATTGATGCATAAGAAAGCACTCCAAAAATGTATGGCTAAAAACAATGAAAGGCATTTATTTGCTTGTGATTCTGGATTAAGGAAGGGCTTAGTAGTGATATCTCATCTATGCTTCACATAATGCTGGCTAGAGGGTCAAAGACAATTTCACTTTCATGAAGAGAAAACAGCTGCCTTTTTCTGCCCTGTCAAACACACACTAACCCTGGGCAACCACTGATGTTTTTTATCCCTATAGATTTGCCTTTGGAAGTATGTCATATAAATGGATTCATAGAGAATGTAGTCTTTTAATCTGAATTCTTTCATTTAGTATAATACATTTGAAATTAATCCATGTTATTACCTGTATCAGTGGTTCATTTCTTTGTGTTACTGAATAATACAAAGTAATACATAGTTTATCAATTGACTAATTGAAGGACATTGGGGTTGCTTCTAGTTTTTATCTAATCTGACCCTCTGTCCTTTAAATTGGTATTGTTAGACCATTTACATCTAATGTAATTATTGATAAGGTTGGATTAAATTGTACCGTGTTGCTAGCTGTTTATTTTTGGTCCATCTCTTCTTTCTTCCCCTTTTCCTCTTTTTCTCCCTACTTTTAGATTACTTGTAACTTTATGAGTCAATTTATGTCCACTTTTAGCTTATATTTTATAACTTTTAAAAATTTTTAGTGGTTCCTCTAGGGTTATAAGACATTTTTTTATTCATCACAGTCTATCTTCAAATTATATTATACCACTTCTTATGTAGTTTAGAAATTTGCTCCCAATTCCTCCTCTGATCTTTTGTGCCATTGTTGACATATTTATTACTTCTACATATGCTATAAATCCTCAACATATTGCTACAATTTTTGCTTTATATGGTCAATTCTATTTTAGAGCAATTAAAAATAAAGAAAAAATGTAGGTGATATTTACCTTCATTTTAAACATTTTAGGAGATGTATAGATTTTTGTATGTAAATGTAGATTCTTTTAGTACCATATTACATGCACCTGAAAAATTTGTCTCATGATGAATTCTATTTTGTTTGTCTGAAACATTATTTCTCCTTAATTTATTAAAGGTATTTTCACTCATTCTGAAATTCTAGTTTGACAGGTTTTGTTTTCTTTCAGCAGTTAATAATGTCACTTCATTGTCTTCTGGATTGCAGAGTTTCTGAAGGAAGCCTTGTAATTCTTTTCTTTGCTCATCTGTATGTAATGTGTCTTTTCTTTCTTTTCAAGCTATTTTAAAGATTCTCCTTATCCTTAGGTGTCAGATGTTTGAATATGCTGCACCTAGGTGTGATTTTTTATATATACACTGAGTGTGATTCTCTAATCTTCTTTATCTGTGATTTAATGTATTTCATTATACTTGGAAAATTCTAAACCGTGACTTATTCATATATTTCCAGTGCCTCATTTTCTTTTTTTTCTTATTTTTTATTTTAATTTTTAAAAATATATTTAGATTACATAAATGTTATGTAAAAAATATAGAGAATTCTCATAAGCCCTGCTCCTCACACCACCCACATTTACTCATATTAACAACATCTTCCATGAGTGTGGTACATTCATTTGCAATAGCTGAACACATTTTGGAGCATTGCCACTAAGCATGGATTATAATTTACATTGTAGTTCATGCTCTCTCCCACACAATTTTGTAGGTTATGGCAAGATATATAATGTCCTATATCTGTTGTTGCAATGTCATTCAGGGCAACTCCCAAGTCCCAAAAATGCCCCTGTATTACACCTGTTTTTCCTTTCTCTGACCTCAGAACCCACAGTGGCAACTGTCTCCACTTCAGTGATATTTCTTCAATTGCTAGAACCACAATAAGTCTGTAGTAGAATACCAATTAGTCTACTTTAGTCCATAGTTCATTCCCCAATCCTGAGGATTCTGGGATGGTGAAGCATACTCCAACTCTAATTGAGAGGGGGCTTCAGTCCCATATGGCTGATGGATAGAAATTTCTGCTTGCAGTTGTAGTCTCTCTCAGTTCCTTGGTATGCTGGTTGTCCATCATCACCTCATTGTTAGTTGTCCTGGGTGAGTCCAAGGAACTGAAGAGCAGGTGTTGCAACTCTCTTGAGGCTCAGGGACCAGCTGGAAAATGGACAGCCCAAAGGTTCAAGTTTCTTGAATATACAACTACCAACTCCAGCACCAACTATAGGTTCAAGTAGAAGGGACAGAAGAGCCATATGTAGGGTAATGCAACTGAGTCCAACTCTGTCCAACTGGGAAGCACAAATTCCAAAGTACGGCCCATTGGCAAGGCACCAAACTCCATGTTATCTGCCTTGATCATAGTGCCTGGGGGTCTCCAGAGCCCTCAGGAACCCCACTATTTGGGGTAGTGACTGTCTAATTTGGCAGTCAATGAGATCCTGCTGAGGTGTGCAAAAGCATAACCTCTGGAATGACCTTCCAACTCACTTTGAAGTCTCTTAGCCATATAAACTCATTTGTCTTTACCCTTTCCCCTTTTTGGTCCCCCTTTTTGCTAGTTGGTGCTTGGTAGTAATTCTTCAATGCCAGGGTGTCTCATCCCTAGGAGTCATGTCCACACTGGGGTGAAGGTAATGTATTTATAAGGTGAGTTTGGCTTAGAGAGAGGCCACATTTGAGCAACAAGGAGGCTCTCAAGAGCAACTCTTAGGCACAATGTGATACTAGGTTAAGTTTCAATTTTAAGAGTAAGGTCCATGAGCACAGTCATCAATATCAAGGGCCCATCAATGGACCATCCTCCTTCACTTGCCATTACTTCTGTACTTGGGGGATTCTGTTTTTTGTTTATTTTTATTTTTATTTATTTTAATTTTTTTATTTATTTCTCTCCCCTCCACCCCACCCCTTCAGTTTTATCTGCTCTCTGTGTCCTTTTGCTCTGTGTTCTTCTGTGTCCACTTGCATTTTTGTCAGCAGCACTGGGAAACTGTCTCTTTTTTTTTGTTGCATCATCTTGCTGTGTCAGCTCTCTATTTGTGTGGTGCCATTCCTGGGCAGGCTGCACTTTTTTTGCACAAGGCAGCTCTCCTTGCGGGATGCACTCCTTGTGCATGGGGCTCCCCTATACGGGGGACACCCCTGCATGGCACTTCTTTCATGCATCAGCATTGTGCATGGGCCAGCTCACCGCACAGGTCAGGAAGCCCTGGGTTTGAACCCTGTACCTCCCTTATGGTAGGCAGGCACTCTATCAGTTGTGCCAAATCTGCTTCCCACTTAAGGGATTCTTGCTGTTCCATTACAGAATGTGTCAGAGCTCCACAGGATGGGAATTTGATATTTTTTTGGTTATGGTGTGAATCTCCACCCACCGTGACAATGCCCATGAACTTTTGAACTTTTTTTTATGCCTTACATGTATGCCCAAGTGAAACTCCTCCCGTGTATTCCCCACCACTGACACCCCACACAAATGATCCTCCCCTGCCAGAGCTGTAACCCTTCTGTGATCCAAATCTTCTTCAAAAAAGAAACCAATAAAATAGCCAAATACAATTAATAAGAAAATGAAATAATAATGTTTTAAAAATAAGAAATAAAACAAAAAATAAAAATAAAACTATTAAAAAATTGGGATAGTAAATAATAACTTTTTAAAAATTTTTTGAAAAAAAGGATGTAGACAGTGAGAAAGAAATGGAAGAGATTGCCTTGCCATTGTATATACAGGGCAAAACCTATTACAGTGATGAAAGGCAAAATGTAAAAAAAAAAATTTATGATATTTTTAATTTTTTAAAACCCCAATTTACTTTTTAATTTAAGTTTTCTAAATTATTATGTATTCTATCTCTACTCTTTAAGCCTATCATTACTATTTCCTTTTCCTATTGATTGAATTTGGCAATATATTAGGCATCATTTTTTAAGAAGTTTTGGATCACAGAGGGGCCCAACTATGGCAGGGGAGGAGCAATGATAACAGGTGTCATTGACAGGGGATGCACATGGGGGAGGGAGTTCTCCAGGGCATGCATATAAGGTATATATTTATGTTCAGATATTTTCTGGGTAAAGATATTTAGTGGGTAGAGATTCACATGACAACTGTGGGAGTGCTGAGTTCTCATTCCGGGGAACTCTGTCACACTCCCCAAGGAAGCAGCAACAATCCCCCAAGTGCAAGGGCAAAGACCAGTGAAGGAAGATGGTCCAATGACGGGTCCTGGATACTGATGAATCAAGTATGCTTATGAGCCTGTGTGCCTGAAATTTCAACTAGACCTAGAACTGCAGGGTGCCTAAGAGTTATCTCCTGAGAGCATCCATGTTGCTCAAATGTGGCCATTTTCTAAGCCAAACTCAGCATATAAATTCATTATCTTCCCCTTAACATGGGACATGACTCCCAGAAATGAGCCTCCCAGGCACTGAGGGATTACTACCAAGCACCAGGTGAAGCAACTAGAAAAATACCTTGACTCAAAGGGGGAAATGGTAAAGACAAATGAGTTTATATGTCTACGAGACTTCAAAATGAGTTGGAAGGTCATCAGAGGGATCACACTTACACACATCACAGCAGGATCTTATAGACAGCCAAGGTAGATACAACCCCAGGTAGTGGTGCTCCTGAGGGCTATGGAGACACTGAGGTCCTATGGTCATGACAGATGGCTCTGGAATTCAGTGTCTTGCCAGGGGGCCCTACTTTGGATTTTGTGCTCCTGGGTGTGATGGCGTTGGACTTAGATGTGACTTTTCTGCACATGCCTCTTCTGTCACTTTTACTGAATTTGTGGTTGGTGCTGGGGAAGTGTATGCTCAGGAGACTTGAATCTCTTGACTGGTCATGTGCCAGCTGGGCCCTGAGCCTCAGCAGAGTTGCAACACCTACTCTCCAGTTCATTGGACTTACCCAGGTCAGGTAGCAGGAAGGTGAGGATAGTCAACCACCACACCAGGGAACTGAGAGAGTCTACAACTCTAAGCAGGAGAATCCCAACCATCAGGCATGTGAGATCTAAGCCTCCTCTTGATTTAGAGGTGGAATGGACATTACCATCTCAGGGTCCTCAGGGTCAAGGAATAAAATATGGATTAGAGTGTACTTACTGGTTTTTACTATAGAATTATTGTGACTCTAGCAATGGAGGAAATTGTATCATTGATGTGGAGACAGTGGCCACAGGAGTTGCTGAGGAAAGGGAGAAGGAAGTGTGTGATATGGGGGCATTTTTGGGACTTGGAATTGTCCTGAATGATATTGCAAGGACAGATGTAGGACATTATATATCCTGCCATAACCCACTGACTGAACTGGGAGAGAGTGTAAACTACAATGTAAATTATAATCCATGCTGTGTAGCAGTGCTCCAAAATGTATTCATTAAATGCAATGAATGTGCCACACTGATGAAAGAGGTTGTTGATGTGGGAGGAATGGGGGTGGGGTGGGGAGTGGGGTATATGGGAATCTCTTATATTTCTATTTAAATGTTTTTTGTTTTTTTTTTTTCCCTCCCCCCCAACCCCCTGCCACGGCATTTTTTTTTTTGTGCTCTCTCTTCTCTCTGTGTCCATTCAGTGTGCGTTCTTCTATGTCTGTATTTATTTATTTATTTTATTTCCCCTCCCCCCTTGTAACTTGCTTGCTGTCTCCTCTCTGTGTCCATTCATTGCACACTCTTCTGTGTTCTTGCTTGTCTCCCTTCTTTGTTATGTCACCTTGCTGACTCTCTGCAGCATCTGCAGGCTGGGTGGTGCTTGTGAGCTGGGTGGTGCTCCACACTGTGCAGGTGAGCCTGCCTTCCCAAGGAGGCCCCAGGATGCAAACCCATATGGTAGATGGGAGCTCATCTGATTGAGCCACAGCCACTTCCCAACCTCTTATATTTTTAAATATAACATTTTGTGTAATCTATGTATCTTTTGATAAAAAGATTTTTAAAAAATTAAAAATTTTTTTGACATTTTGTCTTTCATCACTGTAAGATCTGTTTTTCTGTCTGTAGAGTATCATTTTCTTCCATTTATTCCCACCTTCTTGCTTTTTTCATTTTGTCTTCAAAGAAGTTTTAGGTCACAGCAAAACTCATGTACAGAATTTATGGGACTCCCATATACCAAACATCCTCCCCCTTTTCCCTCTTCCTCTATTAATAACCTCTTATATGTGGATGGTACATTTCTTCCAACTGATGTACAAATATTGAAACATAGCTACTAACCATGGTCAATGGTTTATAATATGATTTACATTTTAGACAATACACTTTTATAAATTTGGGTGAAACTTAATATGGCCTGTATCCATCATAGCAAGATCAGGTAGAACACTTCCGCTGCCCTCAAAATGCTGCCTGTTCCACATATTTTATTCCGCCCTCTCCCACCCCTCAGGACCCATGTATGCCTCATTTTCTATCTTTTCTCCTTTGGAGAACCCACTTACACCAATGTTAGATTATTTGATATTACACAACAGCTCTTGGGTACTCTGTTTTTAGTTCCCCCATTCTTTTTTCTCCTTGAATTTCAATTTGGGGAATTTCTATTTGTCTAACTTCAAATTCATTGAATCTAGCAGGACTCCCCAGGATGCAAATTTAATGTTTTCTTGTTTATCATATGGGTCTCCACCACCGAGGTGACACACTATGACAAAATGAAAATTTTCATATTCCAAAGAGCCATGCCCCAGCTATACACTAACCTATGTATCATTCTACCCCCATGACTTGTACCAGTAATCCTTCCCTGCCGTATTTGCCCAAAAAACCCCAACATTCTCACCATTGTAGTTTTAACCACAGACTTGCAAATCCCAAAGTTCACCTCCTCCTTCCTCCAACCCTCCTCCCAGTTCCATGGATAACCCAACCCAAACTTCCATTCAAGGAAGTCCTGCTACATCCTCTAATAGAGCAGCAAGAATTCCCTGAGTACATAGGCAGTGCCTAGTGAAGGAGAACAGACCATTACGCCAGGCCCTTGGTATTGATGGTTGAACTTATGAACCTTTTCTTGAGAAACTGAAATAGCCTAGTATTATATATTGCCTTAGAGTTACTTCCGGGAGGCGGGGCAAGATGGTGTCTGAGTGAGCACACCTTATAGTCTCTCCTGCAAAGACGTGGCTGGGCAGCATTGGAAATTCTTCAGGACCAGGCTGTTTTGGGATTTTGCAGGGCAGGAGTTGTCTGGACATCGATTTGGTGGGACAGTGACAGAGAAGACTCATGTAAAAGGTAGAATTGAGGCTCTCTTACATGGAGTTAGGGGCTGCCCGCAGGACACTCCCCCCTGGGGCAGGTGGCATAGCAGTGGTGATTCCTGGAGGCTCTGCAGTGCTGGGGAATTCATAAGCCCTGAGTGGGCTATTCAGGGGCTTGCAGGGCAGGAGGTCTTTGGAAACCGATTTGGTGGGACAGAGACAGAGTTTATGCGAGGCATGGAATTTTGGATTTCACGGATATCAGCGCTTCTGGCTAGAGCCCCCCTAGACCTGGCTGCTGATCTGCAGCAGTCCTTAAATCAATTGCAATAAAGAGGCGTCACCAGTAGGCTGTTTCGGGGGCTTGCAGGGAGGGAGGTGGCTGGAAGCCGATTAGGAGAAACAGACGGAGGAGTCTTTTGCAAAGTGGGGAATTTTGGATTTCTGACACGAGCTCAGTGCTTCTGGCTAGAGCGCCACCCCCTAAGCCTGGCTGCCAATATGCAGCGGTCCTTAAATCAGTAACAATAAAGAGGTGCAACCAGCAGGCTGTTTCAGGGGCTTGCAGGTTGGGAGGTGGCTGGAAGCCAATTAGGTGAAACAGAGAGGAAGGAGTCTTTTGTGAGGTGTGAAATTTTGGGTTTCTGACATGGATATCAGCGCTTCCGGCTAGAGCCCCGCCCACTAGGCCTGGCTGCCAATCTGCAGCAGTCCTTTAATCAGTCGCAACAAAGAGGCACCCCCAGCAGACTGTTTCGGGGGCTTGAAGGGAGGGAGGTGCCCTGAAGTCGAATTGGTGACACAGTGACAGAAGAGACTCTTGTGAGAGGGGGAATTTTGGGTTTCTGACACAGAGGTCAGAGTTTGCAGATGTGACCCCCTTGATAGGGCTGGCACCCAGCTGCAGAGATTCCTGAAGGCTGTGTTGCACTGCAGTGCTCTAAGGCTCCCTGTTAACCAGATTTGAGGTTAGCAGGTCTGTGTCCCCTAAACCCTGGTGGCCCACATCCCAGAAACACACCTCTTGAATCTGCAATATGACAGACTTCCCATCCCTGATCCACCATGCCCTGAAGTCCAACTGAGGTCCATGATTGTCCTAGCCCTCAACGTTTGCAGTTTGTTTTTGTTGTTGTTGTTGTTGTTGTTTTCTCTTTCCTTTTTCTCTTTTTTCTTTTTTCATTTTTCTTTTCTTTTCTTTTTTTTTTTTTTTTTGTTATTTTCTTTTTTATTGTCCTGGTTGCTAATATTGCATTTTCTCCTAGTCTTTTCTTCTCTCTTTTTTTCTTTTCCCTCTTTTTCTTCTTATTTGATTTTATCTTAATTATACAATAGGTGCTGCAGGGAACACCTCATATTTGCTGGGTTTACTCATCCTCCATTGCCTCATTTCTGTGTGAATTGATTCTGGTCACCTACAATATCCCTTTTTCCCACATCTTGATATCCTCCATCATCTACTGTCTATCCTATATACCACCTCCCTTTCTTTAGTCCCCAAATTGTCTAACATTTAATTTCTAATACCTTTGTATGAGATATAACACTTACACAAGAACAACAGCTAATTAATCCCCAAGACTAGACAAAGAAACTAAGGCACTGATTAAACCCATCAAGATAAAATGATGACCAGACAGCAACAAAAAAACACAAACCAAACCAGTAATCAAGAAAACATGGCTGAATCCAATGAATGAACTAAAAACCAGGAAGGGGAGCAGAACTTTGGACAAGTAATTAAAGATCGCAGAACATATATCAGAGACAAACTTAATGAAGTAAAGGAAGAGTTTAACAATATGAAGAAAACACTTGGAGAGGAAATTGCAGACATATGCAAAAAGATAACAGATATGATGGGAATGAACACCACAGTTCAAGAAATCAAAAATACACTTGCAGCAAATAGCAGCAGATTAGAAGAGGCAGAGGAGAGAATTAGCGATGTGGAAGACAGTATATCAGAAATCAAACAGATAGTAGAAGGGGTCGATAAAAAGATAGAAAAAAATCCAGCTAGGACTTAGGGACCTGAATGACAATGAAAAACGCACAAACATATGCATTATAGGCATCCCAGAAGGAGAAGAGAAGGGAAAGGGGTCAGAAGGGGTGTTGCAGGAAATAATGGCTGAAAACTTCCCAAATCTAATGAGAGAGACAGATGTAAGATCCAAGAAGCACAACGCACCCAAACATCATAAACTGCAACAGGCCCACCCCAAGACACATACTTGTCAAATTATCCAATGTACAAGACAAAGAGAAAATTCTAAAAGAGGCAAGAGAAAAGAAAACCGTCACATACAAGGGAGGCTCCATAAGATTAAGTGCTGATTTCTCATCTGAAACCATGGAGGCAAGAAGGCAGTGGTATGATATAGTCAAGGTACTAAAGGAAAAAAATTTCCAACCAAGAATACTCTATCCAGCTAAACTAGCATTCAAACATGATGGAGAATTCAAAATATTCACAGATAAACAGAAATTGAAAGAGTAGCCAACTAGAAACCTCCTCTTCAAGAAATATTAAAGGGAGTTCGTTGGGAAGAAAGGAAAAAACAGGACAGGCAGAGTTGGAGGAGAGTGTAAGAGCAATAAAAAAGACAAAAAGAGAAGAAAAGCAAACAAACAAAATACAACAAACACAAGTCCAATCAAAATATGGCTAACATAAAAATGATTCCTTGAAAGTAATAACACTGAATGTCAATGGATTAAACTCACCTATCAAAAGATTCAGACTGCGACATTGGATAAGGAAATATGACCAATCTATATGCTGTCTACAAGAGACACATCTTAGACACAGAGATTCATGGAGGCTGAAAGTGAGTGGATGGAAAACAATCTTACAGCAAACAATAACCAAAAAAAAGGCAGGAGTAGCTATATTAATATCAGACAAAATAGACTTTAAATGCAAAACAATGTGAGAGACAAAGAAGGATACTACATATTAGTGAAAGGGACAATCTTTCAAGAAGAACAAACAATTATAAATATTTATGCTTCTAACAAGGGTGCCTCTAAATATGTGAGGCAAACACTGGAAAAACTAAGTGAAAGCATAGAAGCATATACAATTATAGTGGGAGATTTTAATACACCACTATCAACTCTGGACAGAACATCTCAAAAGAGAAATCATTAAGAAACAAAATGTTTGAACAGTGTATTAGAGGAGCTGGATCTAATATACATATACAGATTATTACACCTGAATACAGCAGGATATACATTTTTCTCTAGTGCACATGGATCATTCTCCAAGATAGACCATATGCTAGGCCACAAAGAAAGGCTGAATGAATTCAGAAAGATCGAAATCATACAAAATAATATCTCTGACCACAGTGGAGTGAAGCTGGAAATCTGCAAGGGTCAGAGGCCTAGATTTCACACCAAGATATGGAAATTAAACAGCACACTCTTAGAAAAACAGTGGGTCAAAGAGGAAATCTCAAAAGAAATCAATAACTACCTTGAAACAAATGATAATGATAACAAAACATACCAAAACTTATGGGATACAGCAAAAGGAGTACTGAGAGGGAAATTTATAGCCATATATTCATATATCAAAAAAGAAGAAAGAGCAAAAATGGAAGAACTAACTGCACATTTGGAGGAATTAGTAAAAAAACAACAAAGTATCCTCAAAGGAAGAAGAAAGAAAGAAATAACAAAGGTAAGAGCAGAACTAAAGGAAATAGAAAATAAGAAAGCACTTGAAAAGATAAATAAGACCAAGAGCTGGTTTTTTGAGAAGATCAATAAAATTGACAAACCCTTAGTGAGACTAACAAAGAAAAAAAGAGAGAAAATGCAAATATACTAAATAAGAAATGAGAAAGGAGATATCACCACTGACCCCACAGAAATAAAGACTCATAAGAGGATACTTTGAAAAACTATATTCCAACAAAAATGACAATTCAGAGGAAATGGACAAATTTCTAGAAACACATAAGCAGCCTATAATTGACAAAAGAAGAAATTGATGATCTCAACAAAACAATTACAAGGAAAGAGATAGAATCAGTCATTAAAAACCTCCCAACTAAGAAGAGCCCAGGGCCAGAAGGCTTCACAGGTGAATTCTACAAAACATTCAGGAAAAAACTGACACCAATCCTGCTGAAACTCTTCCAAAAAATCGAAGCAGAAGAAACATTGCCTAACTCATTCTATGATGCCAACATTACCCTAGTACCAAAGCCAAACAAAGACACCACAAGAAAGGAAAATAACAGACCAATTTTTCTAATGAAACTAGATGCAAAAATACTTAACAAAATACTTGCTAATCGTATTCAACAACACATTAAATGAATTATACACCATGACCAAGTGGGATTCATTCCAGGTATGCAAGGATGGTTCAACATAAGAAAATCAATCAATGTAATACACCATATAAACAGATTGAAGGAAAAAAATCACATGATTATATCTATAGATGTGGAAAAAGCATTTGACAAAATACGGCATCCTTTCTTGATAAAAACAAAAGATTGGAATGCAAGGAAATTTTTTCAACATGATAAAGAGTATATAGGAAAAACCCACAGCCAATATCATTTACAATGGAGGTATCCTAAAATCCTTCACTCTAAAGTCAGGAACAAGACAAGGATGTCCACTCTCTCCCCTTCTATTTAACATTGTCTTAGAAGTACTTGCTCAAGCACTGAGCAAGAACCAGATATAAAAGGCATTCAGACTGGAAAGGAAGAAGTCAAAATTTCATTATTTGCAGATGACATGATCCTATACATAGAAAACCCTGAGAGGTCTACAACAAAGCTTCTAGAACTCATAAATGAATTTAGTAAAGTCACAGGTTATAAGATCAATGTGCAAAAATCAGTAGCATTTCTGTACACCAATAATGAGCAAGATCAGAAGGAAATCAAGAAACAAATACCATTTACAATAGTCAATAAAAAAATCAAATATTTAGGAATAAATTTAACTAAAGATGTAAAAAATTTATACACTGAGAATTACACAAGACTGTTCAAGGAAATCAAAGAAGACCTAAATAAATGGAAGAATATTCCTTGTTCATGGATAGGAAGACTAAATATTATTAAGATGTCTATCCTACCAAAACTGATCTACACATTCAATGCAATCCCAATAAAAATCAACACAGCCTTCTTTAAGGAACTAGAAAAACTAACTATGAAATTTATTTGGAAAGGAAAGAGGCACCAAATAGCGAAAGACATATTGAAAAAGAAAAATGAAATTGAAAGAATCACACTACCTGACTTCAAAACTTACTACAAAGCTACAGTAGTGAAAACAGCATGGTATTGGCATAAGGAGAGACACACAGACCAATGGAATCGAATTGAAAGTTCTGATATAGAACCTCATATATATAGCCAAATAAGATTTGATAAAGCCAACAAACCCTCTCAACTTGGAGAGACTGGCCTATTCAAAAAATGGTGCCTGGAAAACTGGATATCCATATGTAGAAGAATGAAAAAGGATTACCATCTCATACCTTATACAAAGATCAACTCAAGATGGATCAAAGACCTAAATAGAAGAACCAAGACCATAAAGACTTCGGAAAGCTGTGTAGGGAAGCATCTATAAGACCTTGTAATAGGAAATGGCTTCAAGAACGTCACACCAAAAGCACGAGCAGCAAAAGAACAAATAGATAAGTGGGATAACCTCAAAATTAAAACCTTCTGCACCTCAAAGGAGTTTGTCAAGAAGTAAAAAGGAGATAGTTGAATATAGATTTGCCATGTGACCTGGCAATACCACTAGTAGGTATATACCCAGAAGAACTGAGAGCAGTGACACAAAGTGACATCTGCATGCTGGTGTTCATAGCAGCATTATTTACAATTGTCAAAAATGGAAACAACCCAGGTGTCCATCAACCAATAAATGGAAAAAAATTTGTGTGTATATACATGATGCAGTGTAAGAAGAAATGAAGCCGTGAAGCATATGACAACATGGATGAACCCGAGGGACATTATGTTGAATGAAGAAAGCCAGACACAAAAGGACAAAATACTGTATGACCGTGTTATTATGAACTACATATATTGTGTAAACTCATGGAGTTAATAACTAGAATATAGGTCACCAGAAAGTAGAATGAGGTTAGAGAATGGAAAGCTGGGGGTCAATCTGTGCGGAACTGGTAAAAAAGTTGTTCATAAATCTTTGAAAATGAATAGAAATGGTGAAAGCACATCACACTGTTTGTAACTAGCAGTGCTAATTTACGGGTATGACAGTGGTTGAAAGGGAAAGTCTAAGTCATGTATATTACTAGAAGGAAAGCTAAAAAATATTACATGGGACTGTATAGCATAATGAAACCTCATGTGAAATATGAATATGGACAACATTGCATATATGATTGTGTTTCTTTGAAACTGAACAAATGACATTAATGTTACAACATATTAATATTGGTCAAAAACATAACTAAAGCAAAATATGGTCCGTAGTATATAGTAATATAATAATAATCTTCCATTAAGGGTTAAATAAAAAAAGAAATACACTGAGTGAAAGAAACTAAACAAAGGATATTATAGATTGGTTGACTCCACCTATAAAATCTAAATACAAATAAATTACAAAGACAGAAACAGAATAGCAGCTATATATGGCAGGGGACACATAGGAGTTTGAGAGGTGATTATTAAGAGGTAGAGGTTTTTGTTAGTCTGTTTTTTATTATTATTGGAATAATGAAAATGCTCTAATAATGACTGAAGTGGTGAATGCACAACCATGTGATTATACCAAATACCATCGATTGTACATTTTGGATGGATTGCATGTTTTGTTAATATATATCAATAAAATTGATTTTTTTAAAACTTAAAAAAAAAAAAAGAAGTAAAAAGGGAGCTTACACAATGGGAGAAAATATTTGGTAACCATATATCCGATAAGAGACTTATAACTTGCATATATAAAGAACTCCTATATCTTGAAAATAAAAAGATAAACAACCCATTTAAAAAATGGGAAAAAGATTTAAACAGGCACCTCTCCAAAGAAGAAATACAAATGGCTAAAAAGCACATGAAAAAATACTCCAAACCTTTATTTATCAGGGAAATGCAAATCAAAACTACAATGAAATACCATCTTACTCCCATAAGATTGGCAGCTATGAAAAAAAACAGAAGAATACAAATGCTGGAGAGGATGTGAAGAAAGGGGAACACTCATCCACTGCTGGTGGGAATGCAGAAGGATCCAACCATTCTGGAGGACAGTTTGGCGGTTTCTCAAAAAACTAACCATAGATTTGCCATATGACCTAGCAATTCCACTGCTGGGTATATACCCAGCAGAACTGAAAACAAGGACACAAACCGATATATGCACACCAATGTTCATAGCAGCATTGTTCACTATTGCCAAAAGTTGGAATCAACCCAAATGACCATCAATGGATGAGTGGATCAATAAAATGTGGTATATACATACAATGGAATACTACTCGGCTGTAAGAACAAATACACTACAAACACATGTGATAACATGGATGAATCTTGAGAACGTTATGTTGAGTGAAGCAACCCAGTCATTGAAGGACAAATACTACATGACCTCAATGATATGAAATAAATAAACCAAGCTGACTCAGAGAGCTAGAGACTGGAAGATAGGTTTACAGGAAATTGGGGGGTAGAGGAAGGATGTAAGCTGACATCTACATGGGTTAAATCTATGATAAGCTGGAGGTAAGTATATGTATAAGGAAGGGATAAAATGGGGGGCATAGGGTTACCTTTGGGAAGGGCTTTGTGGGATTCAGCATGGCTAGGGATGGGCAGATGAGTAATATTGCCCAAGAAATTGGAGGGAGGGTGGGGCAACATACAAACATAGGAGATTGTCAGGTGTTTGTTGAGAGTATAATGCTGAGAAAACCTTTTCAAAATATAATTAGGAAAGTTACCTGTTTAAGATACTTAAAGGGGAAAATTTGAAGTAGGTCAGACTCCTAGGGAATATGTGAATGCTCATTTTGCCAGAGTGGGTTATATCATTGGGTAGAGACCCATATAATGAGAGTGAAGGTAAACCCACAACCTGGGGAGGACTAATGCCATCAAATAGAGGGAACTGTATCTCCCAAGAGAAATGGTGGCTCCCAGGGCATTAAGGCAGTTGAGCAAGTCAAGCCCTCAACACTGTTGCAAGTATCTCTGAACATGGCTCCTCAAGAAATGAAGATTGACTGTCACTGTGGGCCCCAAGGGGAGGGGGAAATAGATATTGAATAGATGGAACCAAAGTAAATGTGAGGGCAATAGAAGTGTTTCACAAGAGATGGATATTAAACATGTAATATTACACCAAAAACATATAGGGGCTGACAGACTAATAATGTAAATCATAATGTAAAACATAGGATAACTAAAAATTTAGAAAATTGTATAGTCTAAAATATAAACCACAATGTAAACACAAAGTTACCTTGTTTGAAAGCTAATGTCTCAATATCTGTACATCAGTTTCAGTAAATATGGCATGAATATGTTAAAAGATTATCACTGTGGAAGGGAAAATGTTTTATATTGGATATGTGGGAGTACTGTACATTTTATATATGAATTACTGTGATCTATAGCTCTTGTGAAGAGAAGCTCAATAATTAGGAAAAAAGAAAAGAAAAAGATAGGATGTAGAATTTTACCAAATCAATATGTATTCTATATCTAACCTTTAAACTCATCGCTATATTCCATTTTACTATTAAGGGAACATGGCATTATATTGGGCTTCACTTTTCGGCAAGTTTTGGGTCACAGAGTGGTTCAACAATGGCAGCATAGGAATACTGGCATGGGATGTTATTGACAGGGGACATATGGTTGACAGGGAGTTATACAGGGTATGTGTCCAGGGTGCATGGAAATGTTTGGATGTACTCATAGTGGAAACAATTTAAAACAACAGCTGGGGGGGTGGGTACTGGGTTCCTGGCCAGAGGGGCTCTGTCGTGGTCCCTAGGGGAGCAGCGGCAGTCCCCTGGGTGCAATGGCAAGGACCAGGAAGGAATAAGGGTCCACTAGTGAGCCCCTGATACTAATGATTATGCTTGTGAGCCTATACAACTGAAATAAGAACAAGGCCTAGAGCAGCATTGTGCCTAAGAGTTCCCTCCTGACAACCTCCGTGTTACTCAAATGTGGCCAGTCTCAAAGCCAAACTCAGCATGTAAATACACTGCCTTCTCCCAGCATAGGACATGACACCTGGGGATGAGCCTCCCTGGCGCCGAGGGATCACTACCAAGTACCAGCTGATGATGTAACTAGAAAATGACCTTGAATTAAAGGTTCAACGTGGACCAGCAGAATATCCCTGTCTACATATAATAACAGGAGTTAAAAATGCTGTTTGACCTAAAGTAAGGGGGAAATGGAAAGGACAAATGAGTTTATATGGCTATGAGTCTCTAAAAGAGTCTGGAGGTTGTCAAAAGGAGTGTCCTTATGCACACCTGAGCAGAGTCTCAGAGACAGATAAAGTAGATACAACCCCAGGTATTGGTTCTTTTGAGGGCTAAAGAGACCCACAGGTTCTATGGCCATGGCAGATGGAGTTCACTGCCATGTCAGTTGGCCCTTCTCTGGAGTTGGTGTTTCTGCGTGATGGAGCTGGACTCAGATGTGATCTGTTTTCACAAGCCTTTCCTGCTGCTTTACTGGAATTGTAGTTGGTGCTGGGGTTTAAGATATATCTAGGGGATCTGAATCTCTGGACTGACAATGTGATAGCCAGGCCCTGAGCCTCAACAGACTTCAGCTTCTACACTCTGGTTTATTGGAATTACCCCACTCAGCTAACAAGGAGTTGAAGAGTGTGAACCACCACACCGTGGAGCCTAGAGTGCCTACAACGGAAAGCAGGAGGATTGCATCCAGAATCCATGTGGAATCTGAGCCCCCTCTTGACATAGATGTAGAATGGACACAACCAAGCCAAGGTCCACAGGAAGGAGGAATACAGTAAGGATTAGAGAGGACTTAATGATATTCTATTCATGAACTATTGTGGTTAGTAATTGAGAAAATGTGGCATTGGTGTGGAAAAAGTGGCCATGGTGGCTGCTGTGTGGGGGGAATAGGAGGAGGAGATGAGATGTGGAGGCATTTTCAGGACTTGGTGTTGTCCTAGGTAGTGCTGCAGGGACAATTACTAGACATTGTAGATCCTCCCATGGCCCACTCGATGGAATGTGGGAGAGTATGGTCTATGATGTGGACCATTGACCATGAGGTACAGCGATGCCCAGAGATGTACTTACCAAATGCAATGGAGGTGTCATGATGATGGGGGAGAGTGTTGCTGTGCAGGCAGTGGTGGGGTGGGGGCAGGGGGGGTGAACGGGGACCTCATATTTTTTTAATGTAATACTTTTAAAAAAATGAAAAAAAAAAAAAGAGTTACTTCCTGAAAGCCTCCTTTTTGCTCAAAGGTGGCCTCTCTCTAAGGCAAACTCAGCATATAAATGCACTACTTTCCCCCAGCCTGGGATATGACTCCCAGGGATGAGTCTTCCTGGGACCAAGGGAGTATTAACAAACACAAACTAGCAATGAATCTCGAAAAAGACCTTGACCAAAAGGAGGAAATATTAAATACAAATGAGTTATAATGGACAAAAGATTTTAAAGTGAGTTGGAAGGTCATACCAGAGGTTACACTTACACATATCTCGGCAGGATCTCATTGACTGCCAGAGTAAACAGTGCCTCAAACAGTGGGACTCCTTAGGACTCTAGAGACATCCAGACACTATAAGCAGGGTAAACAATGTCAGGAATTTGGCACCTGTCAATGGTCCTTATTTTGGAATATATGCTCCCCAATGTAAAAGAGATTCATCTATAATTTCCCTACACATGGCTCTTCTGCCCCTTTTGTTTGAATCTCTAATTAGCACTATTTTTATTAAATGTATGTCCCAGAGACTTAAATATTCAGTCTGTTCATATGCAGTTGAGCCCTGAATCTCAGCAGAGTTGCAAAACCTACTCATCATTTCATTGGACTCACTCAAGACAACTAACAAAAGGATGATGACGGACAACAACCATCCCAAGGAACAGAGAGTGTCTACAACTGCAAGCAAGATAGTTCCATCCATCTGCCCCATGGGATTTAAATCCTCCCAACTGGAGACAGGGTGGGCATCACCATCCCAAAATCCACAAGATTGAGGGAAGAACAAACACAAGGTTAGAAAACAATTATGGACTAAAGTAGACTTATGATTATTCTAACAATGGAAGAACTTGTATCATTGATATAAAGGTAGTAGCCACCAGAAATTTGGAGGGGAGGGAAAAGGAAGCATAGGTGCAGCATGAGGCATTTTTGGGAGATTGGAATTGTCCTTTGTGACATTGCAGTGGTAGATACAGGCCATTATACATTTTGTCAAAATCTATAAAATTGTGCCAACAAAATGTAAACTGTAATGTAAACTATAGTCCTTGGTTAATACAATGCTTCAATATGTGTTCATCAACTGTAACAAATATTTCACACTAATGAAAGATGGTGTTACTGTGGGACAGTATGGGAAGGTAAGGGGATGGGTTATATGGGAACCCCCTATAAATTTTTTTAATTTAATTGCCTTTTATTTTAAAGATACATAGATCATAAAAAAAGTTACATTAAAAAATATAAGAGGTTCCCATTTACTCCACACCCCACCCCACTCCTCCCACACAAACAACCTCTTTCATCATTGTGGCACATTCCTTGCATTTGGTGAATACATTTTGGAGCACTGCTACACTGCATGGATTATAGTTTACATTGTAGTTTGCACTCTCTCCCAGTACATTCAGTGGGTTATCTCCTAAACAATCATTTAGGACAATTCCAACTCCCCAAAATGCCCCCATATCACATCTCTTCTTCCCTCTCCCTGCCCTCAGCAACTACTGTGGCCACTTTCTCCACATCAACGTACAGTTTTTTCCATTGTTAGTCACAATAGTTCTATAGTGTGACGTATATATAATGTAAAGCTTCTGTAACAAGAAAATAAGTATTAAAACAATTTCACTGAATCTTTGTAGAGTCTACTCATGAGCCTGTTGAAGGCATCCTTCATTGCTGTACCTTTTATTTCTAACATTTCTATTTGACTTCATCTTATACTTTCCATTCCTTTGCTCAAGTTCCTAATCTGTTATAGCATGCCGTCTACTTTTTCCATTTTGTAATATTCCATATATTAATGATATTTATTTTATAACTTCTGTCTGGTAATTCTAACATTTGGATTATTTCTGAGTCTGGTTTTATTTGATGGTTTTGTCACTTCACAGTGGGATTTATTCTTGATTTTTTACATTCCTTAATTTTTTATTAACAGACACAGTACCTCTGTAAAGACAGAGGTAAATTTATGCCTGGAAATAGGCACATCTCTTCCTCAACTAGTCTGTTATTACAGGGATGTTAAGTCAATCTAGTCAGTGGCTGGATTTTGTTCATTGTTGCTATGGTAACCGTCGTACACTACCTGCTCTAATTTCCTCTAGCATTACCTTGTGCTAAGGGGGTGGGTTTTTGTTGTTGTTGTTGTTATTACTGTTGTGTTTTTTGCTGGAGAATTTTTCTCTATGTTCCTGATCCACCCTCAACTATAGGTCTTCCCTGTGCACATGTCCTTCAGAAAGGGTCTATGTCAGGCTCTTTCTCCTCCCTACGGTTCTTGCTAGTCTGGTGAAGGGAAGTGAGAGGCAAGGGACTTTTCTTTCTGTTCTGGTTCAGCTTCAGTCTAGGTAGATCCTATGCTCTCCTGGGTCTTCAGGGTAAGGGTTTCTCAATGATCTTACCTCTTCCCCAGTGGTAGGTGACCTCTAAATGTAGGGCTCAAGATGGTTTCTTGGCACCAGAAAAAAGACTTTATAATAAAATTATGCAAGTCTGAATTAGTTATTATTTCATGTCAAAAGTTTGTGAGATGGTATTATATTTTATTACATTCAGTCAGGCAAAATAAATCCCCTTTTCATGTTTTAAAGTCTAAAATAGCTTTTAATAGTTAGTGGTTAAGGAAAGTTATGGTGTTATCACAATAACTCTCTTGATGTATATCAGGCTTAGCTTATAATGGAAGACCTTAAAAGAAAATACAATGAGGCTTAGACTTCCTTTGATTTACTTCCATTGCTGAATGTGTCCTGCAATCCTATAACTATTCTGTGGCTTTAGGAGAGTAGCAAGAGTAAATCTGAAGCTGTGCCTCTATCAAGTGACACTATTCACTCCATAAAATACTCAGAGTTTCTTATATTTCTTCTAATATTTTGTAGCACATCATGGAGGAAATGGCTGTTACACAATTTCCCTTCAGCATGAATCTAGATGAAACCCTGCTCTATCTACCTATGGAGCCAGAATCCAGTTTTCAATCATTATTTGAACATTGATGCCATCAAAGAAAAGTTCCACTTTATGCACCCCTTTCAGAAACTTCAAAGGCCACCAATGTCTTTGAAAAAGGTGGGGGTGAGGGAGCTCTTTGTCAGGCAACAAGAAATATCTTTTTTTTTTTTTAACATTTATTTATTTATTTTTAATTCCTCCTCCCTCCCCCGGTTGTCTGTTCTCTGTGTCTATTTGCTGCGTCTTGTTTCTTTGTCCGCTTCTGTTGCTGTCAGCGGCACGGGAAGTGTGGGCGGCGCCATTCCTGGGCAGGCTGCACTTTCTTTCGCGCCAGGCGGCTCTCCTTACAGGGCGCACTTCTTGCGCGTGGGGCTCCCCTACGCGGGGGACACCCCTGCGTGGCAGGGCACTCCTTGCGCACATCAGCACTGCTCATGGGCCAGCTCCACACGGGTCAAGGAGGCGGGGGGTTTGAACCGCGGACCTCCCATGTGGTAGACGGACTCCCTAACCACTGGGCCAAGTCCGTTTCCCAAGAAATATCTTTCTACACAAATGCTTGTGCTCCAGATTTTTAGCAATTCCTCACTCCTTGTATCATGTCTTGTAGGTTTTTGCATAGGCCTTCATTGGTATTAGTGACTCAATTCTGAACCCACCCTCTTCTCACAACCTCCTCAACAAACATATTGGTCCAAAACATTATCAACTTGCATCTGGACTAAAACAATGATCTCCAATTTGTTTCTTTAATTTCATTCTTGAGATTTTAGGTTTATTCTCCAAATGATGGCCAGTACTTTAGCAAAATCTTTTAAATGCTACATGAGCTCTTTTCTGATTTAAACTCTTCAGTAGCTTCCCACTATATTTAGAAGAGAACCCAAACTTCTCATAAAGTCCTAAATGATCTGGTACCTGCCTACTCATCTGGCCTCAGCTCATACCACCCTTTCCTAGTGTGTTTGCTCCAGTTACTGTGGACTTCTCTCTGCTACTTGAAGACATCAATCTGATTCTAACTTCAGGAATAATGTACTGCTATTCCCTCCACCTGAAATGGATAGTATTTTCCTCTTTGTTAATTTGTTCTTCTTTGTGTGGCCTGCCCATAAGAATATAAGTTCCATGAGAATAGGAACCTTGTGACTGTTATATTCTGAATCCACTGAGCAGTGCCTGGCATATTATAAGAGCTCAATACATATTTGTGGAATGAATGACAAGATGAGTGAATGAATGACTAGATGAGTGAATGAATGAATGAATGAATGAGTGAATGAATGAATGAGTGGCAGCTCTGCCATCTGACCTCATCATATCTTTCCAACCTTTTAACTCATTGTGAGTCTTTTGCCTCTTCCAACTCCCTTGACCTGAAGCATTCCTTCCCTGTCTCTTTAAACAGTTTAAACCTATTACCCTTCAAATTTCAGATGAAACAAACAAATGAAGTTTGTTCATCCTTTGCTTATTTAACAGAATTTTTGTGGAGACCAGTATAAAAATAAAGTTAATATTTTGATCCATAACCCTGTGGTCAGTTGTTGTGAGCATCAAATGGAAGTATGTCTTTAAGTATCTGGCATCTGGTAGAGAGATACTCTACAAATATTACCTCACTTCTCTTTTCCCTTCACCATTTAACCAGGGCTGGTCCCAGAAGGCATAGCTTATGGCTCAATACCTCCTACAAATCTTTGTTAAAACAGCTCACATAAAATTCTCCTGAAATTTCTTGCAAAATGTGACAGGATAGTATAAGAGTGGGAGGAACTGTTTTCTCCTTCCATTTCTACTTAATTTGCTGATTCTTGTGTGTGTCTGATGAGGATATTTAATTTCTGTTTTTCTGTTTGTAATAAGGTAATTATATTAATATCATAAGGCCGTTTGTTGTACATCTTCTCTGATACTTCAAATATTATCAATGTAACTCTTTCCTTTTGGTCTATAAGTTTTCAGGGCTGGGAAGACTTATTCCTTTGTATTGCCACAAGGTGTGTGCTCTGAACATAGTAGCAATAAAAAATGAATTGACTGTGGTATACATCTCTGTGAGAAACTGGTAATTTAAAAATACAGCTTATTTTTAATTCCTCAAAAGTATGTATAAATTGAGAATTTTATGCTGAAATGATGTAAACCTGAAAGAATGAAAATATTAGGTGATAAGAATTTGTCAACCATTTTGCTAAGCCAACTTTAAATAAATAAATGAATGAATAAATAAATAAATAGTATACACACACATACACAGCAGGAAGAGACAGGAAGCAGCAGGTCTCCTGCCCTTGGAAAATCCCTTAAGGACTAGCCTCAGAAGAAATATTCTCTGCCTGATCCGTGGAAATTATCCAAACTTGCAGAAATGTCAGCCCTTCAACAACCTGCCCAAATATCCTTTTAGATACAGCAATAATTCTACAATACTGTGGGAGGAGTCTTTGGGCTCCACATTTTGGCTATTGTCAAAATTATATTTCGTGTCAGCAAAAGCCTGACTCTGGCCTTGTAGAATGTGTTAAGTGAGAAGAACTCCAAATAGTGGCAATACATATTTCTGCAAAGGACTGTATACCCTAACATATTGAAAGGCAAGTGGCAAATTAGAACTAGGTACTGCATGGCTATCAAGGAATTAGATGAGCCCTGGAGATCTGGGCAGGCCATTACATGAAATGAGAAGCAACTGACAGAAAGCATTTATTTATTTATTTATTTTAAGATTTATTTATTTCTCTCCCCTTTCCCCCCATCCCAGTTGTCTGTTCTCTGTGTCTATTTGCTGCATCTTCTTTTTCCGCTTCTGTTGTCATCAGCTGCATGGGAATCTGTGTTTCTTTTTTTTTGCTGCATCATCTTGTGTCATTTCTCTGTGTGGGCAGCACCATTCTTAGTCAGGCTGCACTTTCTTTGGTGCTGGGCGGCTCTCCTTACGGGGTGCACTCCTTGAGTGTGGGGCTCCCCTATGCGGGGGACACCCCTGCGTGGCAGGGCACTCCTTGCGCCCATCAGCACTGCACATGGGCCAGCTCCACATGGGTAAAGGAGGCCTGGGATTTGAACCACGGACCTCCCATGTGGTAGACGGACGCCCTAACCACTGGGCCAAGTCCGCTGCCATGACAGAAAGCATTTATGATGTTAAGAGGTGAAGCTGACTGTAGCGTCAACCTGTCACAATGAGCATAGATGCTGATTTTTAAAATATTATTTACTTATGAGATAAAAGGTAGAGTCCATATTTGGATGGTAATTTAAATTATAAAATATACAGATAACTTCTTCAAAATCCTTGGAAATGTCCACACTCTGAAAAAGTTATTTTGGCCAAACAAGGTAACCTAGTAGAATATACAGAATTGAATAGTATTTACAATGAATCTATCTTATCTCCAATATCTTGAAGAGGATGCTGGTTTAATGACCTACTAGGGATAATATACATCTTAACATGAGCACACATTGGGGCTGCAGAATGATGTAAAACCATTTCCATCAAAATGAATTAAATTCACACCTGGAATTTCCTCCCTTTGAACTCCCTATTCCTCACCTTTTTCACAATTCAAACATTCTTTAAGGGTTTTTGCTCCATATTCACCTCAATTCTTGGGTGATTCTAACAAGGGAGATAAGTTCCTGGCTCCACCCTGGCAAAGAATGGTGTATCCTCACATCCCTTAGGACAGAGTACCCAGAAGCAAGCCAATCTTTCTCTTGCTAATGTTTATTGCCTTTCTTAGAGAAACTCAGGGGTATGGGCAACCAGCATACTAACAACTATCAGGAGTAAAGCTGGATTAATGACACATAGCCTTGGGTAAATCATGCAAGGTTCACTCATCTGAAAGGTACTGAAGGAATTCAATACACAGGTCTGGAAGCTAACATCTAAGGAAGTAATAGTTATATCAGACCTAGTGGCAGCTCACTGCCTCCATTTAAGGCCAAAGTTATACACAATAAAACTTACATAAACATAAGGCTGGAGCAGTTCTGCATTTAGTCTACTCTGGATCTTTGTCAAAGACCATCTGAGCAGGTACACCTCTCTACTCAAGGTTGTACAATATGCAACATGAGTACAAAGCTTCAGGCATGGGCATAATCTCATTGATCCCTTGCAGCTTTTCCAGGTCAACATAGACTGGTTCACATTCTTACCTGAGCTTAAAGCTGCAAACCTAAAACAGGGGTTGTTATTCAGATGTTTAAGTTGTCTAGGACACAGGCATCTGACCAGCTCCCTGGCAATTCCTGCAATGTGTTGTTTTCCTAAAAGATCCCCTTCCCCCAGTAATGGTGAGAAGAGGGAAGAATGAAGTAGAAAAGAAGTCCTTTTGGAAGAGTATTTTGTGATATTTTCCTATTAATTTCTGTAATTTTTCAGTCCACATATGAAATCCTAGATTTAAACCTAGTTTTAAAAGAATGAAATAAAGCAGAAATGTCCTCAGGAATCCTTCAAGGACAAACACCATGCTCCCTCCCCAACTTTTTTTCTCTCTCTAGGCATAATGTAATAGAACCAAATTAGAAAATTAGCTCGATTTAACTAGGACCTGTTCTTTGAGAAAAACAGAAAGGGAAATTTTATCTCTAAATGCTAAGAAGTTTTTTCAGCAGCTTTGGGTGAGAGACAGTTTTGGAATTCCTGATGCCCATGATGTCACATTTAGGAAGGACAGCTGGCTTAGTCTAGAACTAATTACTGAATTAATGACAGGGGCAGGATCTGTTTCTAGGCATTGCCTTCCTCTTTTCCTCATCTCCCACCTCCTACTTAATACACTTTTATATGCTAATCCCCACTAATTTGATCTTTACATGATCAGCAGAGGACTCAGAAGAAATTACTGTATTTTAATAATCTTGCTCTCTTAACTCTTGTCTATATGTCCCACACATCCTCACATACATATACATGTTCCCATACTGGGAGAGCAGTTACCCTCTGCTCCACAAATTGATATCAAAAACCTAATGTAAAGAATCCTGGTTCATCCAAGCCTTGATTGAACTGATAAAGGGTTTGTCCGAAGAAAATGGTTTAGAGCATTGGCCTTTCAGAGACCTTAAGAAAAGAAGTTTGAAGAATTTGGAACCCAGTTTGATAGTCTACAACTATTTTTCTAATTTTTTGAATTAAATCTCTCCTCTTTTCTTGATACTAAAGAAGTCTGTATGTTTATGCTGTAGGGCAACCTGAGGGATTTTCCTCCACTATCTTATTTATCATAATGAGAAAAATTCATGTTTTGCTTAGAAATAAAAAGAAAGACCAGTAATTCTGCAAGTTTCCCGTATTCAAACATTTTCATGGGAAAAAAATAACCATCTACTCAACTAGCCCCAGTAACTGCAACTAAAACCCAAACCCTGCTGGACTGAATAGGAAAATAGAAAGTGAAATTGATGAGGATAGGGTGGTGAGAGAGAGAAATTGTTAATTCATGCTAGATGAAAAGCAAGGTCCTGCAGAACTCTTTAAGAAATCAGAGTTGTAAGACTGATATAATATTGAACATGAGGCTTTTTTTTTTCAAAAAAAGAGGCCTAAAGTTCTGATTATAGTTCTTCTGGTATAGAATTATTAGGAACTCTTATCCTCTAATTGAAAAAATTGCAAACAACATCAAAGTCTGTGATTACAGAGACAACTTCTGCGCTGTGGCTTATTGCAATAAACTGTATTGTTTACTCTGCTGAGAAATATGCAGAGAAAGTGTTAGCAGGGAGTTGCTAAAGCACTTAATTGAGGAATTATAAAACACAGTAGCACAGCCATTCATGGTGAAAGGCAATTTCTCCTCCTGAGAAAGGACATGCTGTTCCTGGGAATTTAGTCAGGTTAATGGCTATCTTTTTTCAAAGGCATATACTGAACAATAGCTGTGTTCACAGACTGATATAGGATATAGGTACAGTTGAACTTTAGTGCTTAGAAAAACCAAATTCCTCCGTTTAAAGTGTCACTGAAGTATCCTGATCAGAATATTATATAAGTAGGAAGAAGGAGAAAATCCACCTAACCAAAAGTGATGAAAATCAAATTATTTATTAAATCAATTGAGACTATTAGGGGGAAATCAGCCTTGCAAATATTTTTTTAAATGCTGTTCCATGAAAATATTATTCCACTTTAACACATTCTTACAGATCCAAACATCTTTATGAAATTAGTGCCTACTTTTACTACTTCTGATATAATGTGAGGCAATCTGTCACGTTATGGAAAGGACTGGTGCTGGAATCTGGGAAAAAAACAACTAGTTTTAATACAATTCCAGCATTTTACCACTGATTTGGCCTTAAAAAACAAACCATTCCCTTAAATTCTTTTTAATATAATTTCCTCATTCCTAAGATGAATAATCAGTTCATGAAATAATATATTTTTGAAAAAGATTTAAAAGTTAATAGTAAAACACTTCAAAAAATTAAAAGCACTGAATACGTATAAAAGACTAATAATATACAAAGTTTATTAAATTAAACATGAGAAAACATGAGATCAGACTGCGGCGGCTTGCTCGGTCGGTAGAGGTGGGGTCTGGCTGCGGACGAGGGGTCGGTCCGGCAGCAGACAAGGGGTCGGTCTCACAGGGGTTGCGCGGTTCGGCTGACGGGGTCGCCCGGCAAAGCCGGCGATGAAGGGGTCACCCGGAGAAGCAGGCGACAAACTGGGGACAAGGGAGGCCAGGCCCTTGTCGGGGGCTCTCAGGACTGGAGGGCGCACGGCAGAAGAACTACCGCGGAGACAAGGTAAACATGCAAGTCCACTTTATTGAGGGAGAGGCAACAGTTTTATAGGGGCTGGGGAAGGCTGATTGGTCGAAGCCACGCCCTGTTCTGATTGGTTGCCGGCGAAAGGTCAGTGGGTGGTACCGGATGGGGGAGGGGTGGTGGTTAGGGATTGGCTGTTGCTGTTGCTGGGGGAAGGGGCAGGGTTTAGGGATTGGTGGCTGCTGTTGCTGGGGTGGAGGGCAGACTTGAGTTTCCCGCCCACGCCTGGCTGTTGCTGCTGTCGGGGGGAGGGAAAAGGGCAGACTGGATTTTTCCGCCCACGCCTGGCTGTTGCTGCTGTCTGGGGAGGGAAAAGGGCAGACTGGATTTTTCCGCCCACGCCTGGCTGTTGCTGCTGTCGGGGGAGGGGAAAAGGGCAGACTGGAATTTTCCGCCCTGCGCCTGCGCAGGGGGAAAGAAGAAGAAGGGTGCCGCCCCACAGGCATCGTGTGGCGCCATCCGGGAGGAGGGGCGGCCTCGGAAGCATGGCTTCTGAGAATGGGAGACCCGAGGGCACTCTGCGCCCATGCCGAGCTCCCTTCAGGGGTGGCGGTGAGTCCGACCAGCCACCCTATTATGGGGGCAGCGGCTTGGCCTGCCGTGGCTGCTCCCCCGCCAGGCCAGCAAACCACACTTCAGCCCGAGGGGTGACCGCATCAGACTATAAGTATTACAAGATAAAGAAATTAACCTGATTTTTAAATAAATATACCTGAATATATGCATCAAAAATGTGTGCTGTCTTCCTCATAGTAGACACATTTAGACGAACACTTACTTAATAGGGATGCTTCTGCTCAAAACATGTTTGAATTTTTTGGAAATACTATCAAACTTCAACATATAAGCAGTAAGAAAATCAATCCTATTAGTATGACTGTAGATCTTGTTTAGAACTAAAATGCGTATTCTTAGCTTAATTCTTAGACACATTCACCAGACTTAGTTGTTTAGCTCACAGCACTTAAAAAATTGTAACACTCAAAATAAGATAATATCCCAGGATTTTCAAAGTGAGAGTTACAGCTACTGAAAGTAATTCCAAGATAAGAGTCCCTGGAATTATTTCTATTTTATTTTATTTTTTAATTATCTTTTTTTTAAGTTAATAGCTCACACAAAACATTGCATTAAAAAACATGAGGGAGGAGGCGGGGCAAGATGGTGTCTGAGTGAGTGCACCTTTATTGTCTCTCCTGCAAAGAAGCAGCTGGGCAGCGTTGGAAATTTTTCAAGGTATTGCAGGGCAGGAGGTGTCTGGACATCGATTTGATGGGATGGTAACAGAGAAGATTTGTGTAAAAGGTAGAATTTAGGGCCTCTTCCACAGAGATCGGGGCTGTGCGGGGGATGCTTCCCCCTGGGTGGGCGGCACTGCAGCTGCGAGTCCTGGAGGCTCTGCTGCTCTGGGGAATTCCTAAGCCCTGACAGGGCTATTTAGGGGACTTGCAGGGCAGGAGGTGTTTAGAAACCGATTTGGTGAGACTGAGATGGAGGAGTTTTTTGCCAAGAGGTGGAATTTTGGGTTTCTTACACGGAGATCAGTGCTTCCAGCTAGAGCCACACCCCCTAGAGCTGGCTGCCAATCTGCAGTGGTTCTTAAATTCGTCGCAATACAGAGGAGTCACCAGCAGGCTGTTTTGGGGGCTTGCAGGGTGGGAGGTGTCTGGAAGCCAATTTGGTGAAACAGAGATGGAGAAGTTTATTGCAAGACATGGAATTTTGGGTTTCTGACATGGAGATCATAGCTTCCGGCTAAAGCCCCACCCCCTAGGGCTGACTGCCGATCTGTGGTGGTCCTTAAATTGGTTGCAATACAGAGGCACCACCAGCAAGCTGTTTCGGGGGCTTGCAGTGCAGGAGGTGTCCTGAAGTCGACTTGTTGAGACAGGGACAGAAGAGATTCTTGTGAGAGGGGGAATTTTGGGTTTCTGACACAGAGGTTAGAATTTGTGGATGTGACTCTCCCCCCCATAGGGCTGGCACCCAGCTGCGAGGATCCCTGAAGGCTGTGTTGCATTGCAGTGCTCCCAGGCTCCCTGTTAACTGGATTCGTGGTTCCCAGGTCTGTGTCCCCTAAACCCTGGTGGCCCACACCTCAGAGACTCACATCCCTTGAGTCTGCAATATCATTGACTTCCCATCCCTGAATCCACCACGCCCTGAGGGCCATCTGAGGTCCTTAATTGTCCTAGCCCTCAGCGTATGCATTTTTCTTTTCTTTTCTTTCCTTTTTCTCTTTTTTCTTTTCTTTTCTTTTTCTTCTTCTTCTTCTTTTTTTGAATTAGTGTCTTGGTTGCTAATATTGAATTATCTCCTAGTCTCTTCTCCCATTGAATCCCCCAAGGTCTTTTTTCATTTATTTAGGTTTTTTTTTTCTTTCTTTCTTCTTTTCTTTTTCTTGCTTGTTCCTCTCCCTTTTCTTTACCCACCCCCCTTTTCTTCTTCTCTTTTTTTCTTTTCTCTCTTTTTCTTCTTATTTTATTTTATCTTAATTATACAATAGGTGCTGCAGGGAACACCTCACATTTGCTGGGTTTCCTCATCCTCCATTTCCTCGTTTCTGTGTGAATTGATTTTGCCTACCTACACGATTCCCTTTCTCCCACATCTTGATATCCTCCTCATCTACTGTCTCTCCTATATTCCACCTCCCTTTCTTTGGTCCCCAAGTTGTCTAACTTTTAATTTCTAATACCCTTGTTTTGTTTTCTGTCTTTCATCCACTCGATACTATTGTCTTTCTTTTCTCTTTCCCTCTCTCATGAAAACACTGGCTTTTTAATTCATACTATATTCCTCTAATATTCACCTGACTATCTCATTATAGGTACTCTACTTACTGCTATAACTCTACACAACTTACATGAAACTAATATCCATTCTCCCAGTTCTCATACTGTGGCTCTGTTAACATTTATTACCAATAATACTTTACACATTTTCCTTTTTTGCACAATTGCCTTTCCCTGGCCCTAATATTTTCCTACAAAGTGAACTCAGCCAGCAACAAGAAATTAGAATAAGAAGAACAAAGTGACAAAGAGAAGATATAACACTTACACAAGAACAACAGCTAATTAATCCCCAAGACTAGACAAAGAAGCTAAGGAACTGATTAAATCCATCAAGATAAAATGATGATCAGACAGCAACAAAAAACTACAAACCAAACCAGTAAGCAGGAAAACATGGCTGAATCCAGTGAACAAACTAAAAACCAGGAAGGGGAGCAGAACTTCAGACAAGTAATTAAAGATCTCAGAACATATATTAGAGACAAACAATGAAGTAAAGGAAGAGTTTAAGAATATGAAGAAAACACTTGGAGAGGAAATTGCAGACATATGCAAAAAGATAACAGATATGATGGGAATGAACACCACAGTTCAAGAAATCAAAAATACACTTGCAGCAAATAGCAGCAGATTAGAAGAGGCAGAGAAGAGAATTAGCAATGTGGAAGACAGTACATCAGAAATCAAACAGATAGTAGAATTGATCGATAAAAAGATAGAAAAAAATCCAGCTAGGACTTAGGGACCTGAATGACAATGCAAAATGCACAAACATAAGCATTATAGGCATCTCAGAAGGAGAAGAGAAGGGAAAGGGGTCAGAAGGGGTGTTGCAGGAAATAATGGCTGAAAACTTCCCAAATCTACTGAGAGAGACAATGTATATACCCAGGAAGCACAACACACCCCAAACATCATAAACCCCAACAAGCCCACTCCAAGACATATACTTGTCAAATACTACAGGGAGTTCTGCAGGAAGAAAGGACAAAACAGGACAGGCAGAGTTGGAGGAGAATGTAAGAGCAACAAAAAAGACAAAAAGAGAAGAAAAAAACAAACAAACAAAATATGAAAAACACAAGTCCAATCAAAACATGGCTAACATAAACAATTCCATGAAAGTAATAACACTGAATGTCAACAGATTAAACTCACCTATCAAAAGATTCAGACTGGGACATTGGATAAGGAAATATGACCCATCTATATGCTGTCTACAATAGACACATCTTAGACACAGAGATTCATAGAGGCTGAAAGTGAATGGTTGGAAAACAATCTTACAAGCAAACAATAACCAAAAAAAGGCAGGAATAGCTATATTAATATCAGACAAAATGAACTTTAAATGTGAAACAATTGTGAGAGATAAAGAAGGATACTATATATTAGTGAAAGGGACAATCTTTCAAGAAGAACGAACAATCATAAATATTTATGCTCCTAACAAGGGCACATCTAAATACATGAGGCAAACACTGGAAAAACTAAGTGAAAGAATAGATGCCTCTACAATTATAGTGGGGGATTTTAATACATCACTATTAAATTTGGACAGAACATCTCAAAAGAGAATCAATAAAGAAACAAAATATTTGAATAGTATATTAGAGGAGCTGGATCTAATAGACATATACAGATCATTACACCCAAATACAGCAGGATATACATTTTTCTCAAGTGCACATGGATCATTCTCCAAGATAGACCTTATGCTAGGCCACAAAGAAAGGCTTAATGAATTCAAAAAGATCGAAATCATACAAAATAATATCTCTGACCACAGTGGAGTGAAGCTGGAAATCTGCAAGGGCCAGAGGCCCAATTTTCACAACAAGATGTGGAAATTAAACAGCACACTCTTAGAAAAACAGTGGGTCAAAGGGGAAATCTCAAAAGAAATCAATAACTACCTTGAAACAAATTATAATGATAATACAATATACCAAAACTTATGGGATGCAGCAAAAGCAGTACTGAGAGGGAAATTTATAGCAATAGATTCATATATCACAAAAGAAGAAAGAGAAAAAATTGAAGAATTAACTGCACATTTGGAGGAATTAGTGAAATAACAACAAAGTAATACCACAGGAAGAAGAAAGAAAGAAATAACAAAGATAAGAACAGAACTAAATAAAATAGAAAATAAGAAAGCACTTGAAAAGAAAAACAAGACGAAGAGCTGGCTTTTTGAGAAGATCAATAAAATTGACAAACCCTTAGCGAGACTAACAAAGAAAAAAAGAGAGAAGATGCAAATACAAAAAATAAGTAATGAGAAAGGAGATATCACCACTGACCCCATAGAAATAAAGACTATCATAAGAGGATACTTTGAAAAACTATACTCCAACAAAAATGACAATTCAGAGGAAATGGACAAACACCTAGAATCACATAAGCAGCCTATATTGACAAAAGAAGAAATTGATGATCTCAACAAACCAATGACAAGTAAAGAGATAGAATCAGTCATTAAAAACCTCCCAACTAAGAAGAGCCCAGGGCCAGATGGCTTCACAGGTGAATTCTACAAAACATTCTGGAAAGAATTGACACCAATCCTGCTGAAACTCTTCCAAAAAATCAAAACAGAAAGAACATTGCCTAACTCATTCTATGATGCCAACATTACCCTAGAACTAAAGCCAAACAAACATACCACAAGAAAGGAAAATTACACAACAATTGCTCTAATGAAACTAGATACAAAAATACTTAACAAAATACTTGCTAATCATATTCAACAACACATTAAATGAATTATACACCACGAACAAGTGGGATTCATTCCAGGTATGCAAGGATGGTTCAACATAAGAAAATCAATCAAAGTAATACACCATATGAACAGATTGAAAGAAAAAAATCATATGATTATATCTATAGATGCAGAAAAAGCATTTGACAAAATACAGCATCCTTTCTTGATAAAACCACTCCAAAAGATTGGAATACAAGGAAATTTTTTGAACGTGATAAAGAGTATATATGAAAAACCCACAGCCAACATCATTTACAATGGTGAAATCCTAAAATCCTTCCCTCTAAGGTCGGGAACAAGACAAGGATGTCCACTCTCTCCCCTTCTATTTAACATTGTCTTAGAAGTACTTGCTCAAGCACTGAGGCAAGAACCAGATATAAAAGGCATTCAAATTGGAAAGGAAGAAGTCAAATTTTATTATTTGCAGATGACATGATCCTATACATAGAAAACCCTGAGAGGTCTACAACAAAGCTTCTAGAACTCATAAATGAGTTTAGTAAAATCACAGGTTATAAGATCAATGTACAAAAATCAGTAGCATTTCTGTACACCAACAATGAGCAAGATCAGGAGGAAATCAAGAAACAAATACCATTTACAATAGTAATTAAATAAATCAAATATTTAGGAATAAATTTACCTAAAGAGGTAAAGAACTTATACACTGAGGACTACACAAGACTGATCAAGGAAATCAAAGAAGACCTAAATAAATGGAAGAATATTCCCTGTTGATGGATAGGAAGACTAAATATTATTAAGATGTCTATCCTACCAAAACTAATCTACACATTCAATGCAATCCCAATAAAATCAACACAGCCTTCTTTAAGGAACTAGAAAAACTAACTATGAAATTTATTTGGAAAGGAAAGAGGTCCCGAATAGCCAAAGACGTATTGAAAAAGAAAAATGAAATTGGAGGAATCACACTACCTGACTTCAAATCATACTACAAAGCTACAGTAGTGAAAACAGCATAGTATTGGCATAAGGAGAGACATACTGACCAATTGAATCAAATAGAAAGTTCTTATATAGAACCTCATATATATAACCATATATTATTTGATAAAGCCACCAAACCCTCTCAACTGGGAGAGAATGGCATATTCAACAAATGGTGCCTGGAGAACTGGATATCCATATGTAAAAGAATGAAAGAGGATTACCATCTCATACCTTATACAAAGATCAACTGAAGATGGATCAAAGACCTAAATATAAGAGCCAAGACCATAAAGACTTTGGAAAGCAGTATAGGGAAACATCTATAAGACCTTGTAATAGGAAATGGCTTCATGAACATCACACCAAAAGCACGAGCAGCACAAGAAGAAATAGATAAATGGGATTTCCTCAAAATTAAAGCCTTCTGCACCTCAAAGGAGTTTGTCAAGAAAGTAAAAAGGGAACCTACACAATGGGAGAAAATATTTGGCAACCATATATCCGATAAGAGACTTATAACGTGCATATATAAAGAACTCCTATATCTTGAAAATAAAAAGATAAACAACCCATTTAAAAAATGGGAAAAAGATTTAAACAGACACTTCTCCAAAGAAGAAATACAAATGGCTAAAAAGCACATGAAAAAATGCTCCAAACCGCTAGCTATCAGGGAAATGCAAATCAAAACTACAATGAGATACCATCTTACTCCCATAAGATTGGCAGCTATGGAAAAACAGAATACAAATGCTGGAGAGGATGTGGAGAAATGGGAACACTCATCCACTGCTGGTGGGAATGCAGAAGGATCCAACCATTCTGGAGGACAGTTTGGCGGTTTCTCAAAAAACTAACCATGGATTTGCCATATGACCCAGCAATTCCACTGCTGGGTATATACCCAGCAGAACTGAAAACAAGGACACAAACTGATATATGCACACCAATGTTCATAGCAGCATTGTTCACTATCGCCAAAAGTTGGAATCAACCCTAATGCCCATCAACAGATGCGTGGATCAATAAAATGTGGTATATACATACAATGGAATACTACTCGGCTGTAAGAACAAATACACTACAAACACATGTGATAACATGGATGAATCTTGAGAACCTTATATTGAGTGAAGCGACCCAGGCATTGAAGGACAAATACTACATGACCTCAATGATATGAAATAAATAAACCAAGCTGCCTCAGAGAGCTAGAGACTGGAAAATAGGCTTACAGGAAATTGGGGGGTAGAGGAAGGATGTAAGCTGACATCTACATGAGTGAAATCTATGATAAGCTGGAGGTAAGTATATGTATATAAGGAAGGGATAAAATGGGGGGCATAGGGTTACCTTTGGGAAGGGCTCTGCGGGATTCAGCGGGGCTAGGGTTGGGCGGATGGGTAATATTGCCCAAGAAATTGGAGGGAGGGTGGGGCAACATACAAACATAGGAGATTGTCAGGTGTTTGTTGAGAGTATAATGCTGAGAAAACCTTTTCAAAATATAATAAGGAAAGTTACTTGTTTAAGATACTTAAAGGGTTTAATCTGATGTAGGACAGACTCCTAGGGAATATGTGAAGGCTCATTTTGCCAGAGTGGGTTATATCATTGGGTAGAGAGCCATATAATGAGAGAGAAGTTACACCCACATCCTGGGGAGGACTGATGTTCTCAAACAGAGGGAATTGTATCTCTCAAGAGAAATGGTGGCTCCCAGGGCATTAGGGCAGTTGAGCATGTCAAGCCCTCAACACTGTTGCAAGTATCTCTGAACATGGCTCTTCAAGAAATAAAGATTGACTGTCACTGTGGGCCCTAAGGGGAGGGGGGATAGATATTGAATAGAAGGAATCAACATAACTGTGAGTGCAATAGAAATGTTTCACAGGAGTATGCAAGGATGGATATAAAACATGTAATGTTACACCAAAAACATATAGGGCCTGATAGACTAATAATGTAAATCATAATGTAAAACATAGGATAACTAAAAATTTAGAAAATTGTACAGCCTAAAGTATAAACCACAATGTAAACACAAATGTTACCTTATTTGAAAGCTATTGTCTCAATATCTGTACATCAGTTTCAGCAAATATGGTATGAATATGTTAAAAGATTATCACTGTGGAAGGGAAAAGGTTTATATATTGGATATGTGGGAGTACTGTATAGTGTATATATGAATTACTGTGGTCTAAAACTCTTGGGAAGATAAGCTTAATAATTAGAAAAAAGAAAAGAAAAAGATAGGATGTAGAATTTCTCCAAATATATATTCTATATCTAACCTTTAAACTCATTGTTATATTCCATTTTACTATTAAGGGAACCTGGCAATATATTGGGCTTCACTTTTCAGGAAGTTTTGGATCACAGAGTGTTTCAACAATGGCAGTGGAGGAATACTGGTATGGGATGTTATTGACTGGGGACATACGGTTGATAGGGAGTTATACAGAGCATGGGTCCAGGGTGCATGAAAAGTTTGGATTTATTCATAGTGGAAATAAATAAACAACAGCTGGGGGGGGTGCTGGGTTCCTGGCCAGGGGTCATGGTCCCTAGGGGAGCAGCGGCAGTCCCCTGGGTGCAACGGCAAGGACCAGGAAGGAATGACGGTCCAATAGTGAGCCCCTGATACTAATGGTTATGCTTGTGAGCCTGTACACCTGAAATAAGAACAAGGCCTAGAGCAGCAGTGTGCCTAAGAGTTCCCTCCTGAGAGCCTCCATGTTACTCAAATGTGGCCGGTCTCGAAGCCAAACTCAGCATGTAAATGCACTGCCTTCCCCCCAGCATGGGACATGACACCTGGGGATGAGCCTTTCTGGCACCAAGGGATCACTACTAATTACCAGCTGATGATGTAACTAGAAAATGACCTTGAATAAAAGGTTCAAGTCAGACCAGCAGAATATCCCTGTCTACATATAATAACAGGAGTTAAAAATGCTTTTTGACCTAAATCAAGGTGGAAATGGAAAGGACAAATGAGTTTATATGGCTATGAGTTTCTAAAAAAAAAGTCTGGAGGTTATCAGAGGGGTTGCCCTTATGCACACCTGAGCAGAGTCTCAGAGACAGATAAAGTAGATACAACCCCAGGTATTGGTTCTTCTGAGGGCTACAGAGACCCACAGATTTTACGGTCATGGCAGATGGAGTTCATCGTCATGTCAGCTGGCCCTTCTTTGAAGTTGGTGTTTCTGCATGATGGAGGTGGACTCAGATGTGATCTCTTTTTATAAGCCTTTCCTGTTACTTTACCAGAATTGTAGTTGGTGCTGGGGTTTAAGATATATCTACGGGATCTGAATCTCTGGTCTGACCATATGATAGCCAGGTCCTGAGCCTCAACAGCCTGCAGCTCCTACACTCTGGTTTATTGGACTTACCCCACTCAGCTAACATGGAGTTGAAGAGTGTCAACCACCACAACATAGAGCCAAGAGTGCCTACAACTGAAAGCAGGAGGATTGCATCCAGCATCCATGTGGAATCTAAGCCCCCTCTTGACATAGATATGGAATGGACATAACCAATCCAAGGTCCACAAGATGGAAGAATACATTAAGGATTAGAGTGGACTTACTGATATTCTGTTCATGAACTATTGGGATTAGTAATCGAAGAAAATGTGGCAATGGTGTGAAAAAAGTGGCCATGGTGGCTGCTTGGTGTGAGGAATGGGAGGAAGAGATGAGATGTGGAGGCATTTTCGGGACTTGGAGTTGTCCTGGGTGGTGCTGCTGGGACAATTTCCGGACATTTAGATCCTCCCATGGCCCACTGGATGGAACGTGGGAGAGTGTGGGCTATGATGTGGACCATTGACCATGAGGTGCAGTGATGCCCAGAGATGTATTCACCGAATGCAATGGATGTGTCATGATGATGGGGGAGAGTGTTGCTGTGGGGGGAGTGGTGGGGTGGGGGTGGAGGGGGTTAATGTGGACCTCATAATTTTTGAATGTAATATTTTTTAAAAATGAATTAAAAAAAAAAATGAGGCTCCCATTACCACACTCCCCGCCCCCAACCCCATCATTTTTTATTGTATTTTTTTTGAAGATACATAGATCACAAAAAATGTTACATTAAAAAATTTAAGAGGTTCCCTTATAGCCCCCACCCCCTCAACCCTACTCCTCCCACATCAACAACCTCTTTCATCATTGTGGCATATTCATTTCATTTGGTGAATACATTTTGGAGCACTGCTGCTCCACATGGGAAATAGTTTACATTGCAGTTTACACTCTCCCCCAGTACATTCAGTGGGTTATGGCAGGATATATAATGTCCAGCATATATCCCTGCAATATTATTTAGGACAACCTGAAGTCCTGAAAATTCCCCCCTATCACATCTCTTCTTCCCTCTCCCTGCCCTCAGCAACTATGGTGGCCATTTTTCTCCATATCAATGCTACAATTTCTTCCATTACTAGTCACAATAGTCCTATAGTAGAATATCAGTAAGTCCACCCTAATCCATATTTTATTCCCCCATCCTGTGGACCCTGGGATGGTGATGTTATTCCACCTCTCTATGGAGAGGGGGCTTAGATTCCACATGGATGGTGGATGCAATTCTCCTGATTGCAGTTGTAGGCCCTCTTGTTTCCCTGGTGTTGTGGTTAACCATCTTCACCTCCCTGTTAACTGACCTGGGTAAGTCCAGTGAACCAGAGAGTAGGAGTTGGAACTCTACTGAGGCTCAGGGCCCAGCTGGCACATGGCCAGTCCAGAGATTCTCCTGAGTATACACCAACCCTAGTACCAACCACAGGTTCAATAAAAGTGACAGAAGAGGCATGTGTAGAAAGGTCACATCTGAGTCCAACTGCATCACACTCAGGAACACAAATTCCAAAGTCAGGCCCACTGACATGGCACTGAACTCCAGAGTTATCTGCCATGGCCATAGAACCTGTGTGTCTCCATAGCCCTCAAGAGAACCAGTACCTGGGGTTGTATCTACTCTGGCTGTGTCTGGGGTCCTGCTGAGGTGTAAATGTGACCCCTCTAATGACCTCCGGACTCTTTTTTGAAGACTGTTAGCCATATAAACTCATTTGTTTTTGCCATTTCCCCCTTTTATTCCAGTCAAAAATCAGGTTTTAACACATGATCTTACATGTAGGCTGAGATATTCTGCTTGTCTGAGTTGACCCTTTTGCTCAAGGTCTCTTTCTAATTGCATCACCATTTAGTGATCGGTAATAATTCTTTAGTGCCAGGGAGGCTCATCCCCAGGAGTTGTGTCCCATGCTGGGGGGAGGGTAATACATTTATATGCTGAGTTTGGCTTAGAGAGTGGTCACATTTGAGTAACATGGAGGCTCTCAGGAGGTGACTCTTAGGCACCCTGCAGCTCTAGGCCTAGTTCATATTTCAAGCACACAGGCTCATAAGTATAGTCATCAGTATCAAGGGCTCATCGTTGAACCATTCTTCTTCATTGTTCTTTGCAGTTGCACTTGGGAGATTGTCACTGTTCTACTGGGGCATGTGACAGAGTTCCCCTGGGTAGGAACTCAGCACTCCCTCAGTTGTCATTTGTAATTCTAACTACTATGAAAATATCCAACATATACCCAAACATTTTAATGTACCCTATATTCATGCCGTGGAGAACTCCTTCTCAACCATGTATCCCCATCAATAACACTTCACACCAGTGTTCCTCCCCTGCCATAGCTGAACCTCTCTGTGATCGAAAACTTCTTAAAAAATGAAGCCTAATATATTGCCAAATTCAGTTAATAGGAAAATGAAATATAGTGATGGGTTTAAAGATTAGAAATAGAATGCATACTAATTAAGAAAAATTAAAATAAAGTTAAAATAAATTGGAGTATTAAAAAATGAAAAATATAAAGGTTTGTTTTTGACATTTTGCTTTCATCACTGTACAGATATGGTTCCATTTTGGTTTACATTATGGTTTACATTTTAGCCTATAGACTTTTATACATTTTTGGTGTAATTTAACATGTCCTATATCCATCATTGCATGATCTTGTGGCACACTTCCATTGCCCCCCAGTTACCCTGCTTCCATCTATTTTATACCTCTCTCCCCCTGGAATTACTTTAAATAATGGAGTATCACTGACATAATTTATTGCTTCCCAAGATAATTATTTAGATAGGAACAACACTATTGGATGACTAATTTCTGGACTCATGTTTTAAAATTCAGTTCCCATGCTTAGTAGTCCTATCTCAAATATCACAACATCCCTCATGAATTCTAGTTCAGTAGAGGATTGACTGCTTGTCAAATTCATATCTCATGATTATTCCAAAATTTACCTTAGACAATAATACAGTTTTAAATATTAATACTATATATTAAATTCTAGTTATCAAGTAAATATCTATTTTTAAGTACCAGCTTTTGTCAGCTAAAACAAATTAAATGATATCTAATATCAGATCATATTTCAGGATCCAAAATCTATCCTGGATAAAGTCCTAGTTGTCCTAGTTAATTTTTGTTCTTTGAATTAGTCACTACTTTTGGTGGACTGAAGATGACCACAAATTCTTTGCCATTCCTTTCAATATTCCTTCCTTTTGAATCTAGACTGGCTCTGAGCCTGCTTTGACATATGATTACAGAAGCAAGTGTATAACTTCAGAGGTTGAGCCTTAGGAGATCTGCACTTCTGCTTTCATTCTTGGAGCATGTCCTCCTGGAAATCAGCCACTATACTTTTATAAGCCCAAGTCCCATGGAGCAGTCATGAGGAAGAGAAGCGAGACATTCTGGTTGACAGTCCCAGCTGAGCTCCTAGACAAGAGCCAGCAAAAATTGGTAGTCCTGTGAGTGAGCCATCTGGGATGTTCCAGCCCAGTAGTTTCCAGATGACTTCAGCCCTCAGTGACACTATATAGACCTAAATCTGATTCAACTACTTAGTAGCACTGTTTCTGGGGGAAATTACTAATCCTCTATGCTTCAATTTCCTTATTTTTAAAATGAAGACGATAATAATAATACGTTATTGGATTGTTGTTGATAAAAGGAAATAAAATATCTAAGGTACCTATGTAACAGAGTAGGGTTCCATCAAACTAATAAATATATTTGACATTTCTACATCATTTTAACTTAATAAACCATGCCAGCACTCTGTGCAAGCTAAGGAGACCCTATATCTCACTGGAAATCTCTTTCCACTACTCATTCTTAAGATTTATTTCTAGGAAATGTAAAAAATACTGGTTAAAGGGAATTATGTGGCAGTTGATTCATACCTATTTCTTGATGAGGTCATTGGCAATAAATCAATAGAACTTTATTACAGATTTTTCTTCAAGTAAGCATGTTATCATCATCTTCATCTTGTTCATTTACCATGACTTCTATTTATTCACCAGTGGGTCTATATTCAGCATACCACAGCATCTCTCCTCCTTTGGACAAATGTTGTAGAATCTTAGGTTATAACTTATATCATGGATTGGGGAGGAAAACTGACAATAATAGGAAAGGAAATAGTAAATTTTTCTTTGTTACAGAATGGAGATTATAACATAAAAGGAACACTTGTTAAATGCAACTATGTTAAAATTAAGAACAGCTCTTCCTCAAAATAAACAATAAAAACAGTTCTCAGAAAAGATATAAGCTGGGTGAAGACATTTTCAACAGATATAAGCACCAAGGGATTTTTACTGCAAATACATGAGAACCTCTATGAACCAAAAAAGACAAAGTCAGATGTCAAGAATAAAAATACTCAAAAGAAGGAAAAATATAAAAAGATACTAAACCTAAATAATAATAAAGAATATTCAAATTAAGATGGTAATGAGATAATATTTTTCTATTATAGATGGGGAAATATTAATAAATATAATTAAGTGTTGGTGAGTATATAGATGAATGAAAAACTTATATATAGCTAATTGGAAGATAAATTGGTGCAACACTAAGAAAACAATTTGTCCTCATCTTACAAATTTACACTTACACATACTCTATGATTCAGCTGTTTCACTTCTAGGTCCATACACTAGAATGACTACCAGGAAAAATGTATAAGAATGCCCATAAATGGGCAGCAGACTTGGCCCAGTGGTTAGGGCGTTCGTCTACCACATGGGAGATCCACGGTCCAAACCCTGGGCCTCCTTGACCCGTGTGGAACTAGCCCATGCACAGTGCTGATGCGCACAAGGAGTGCCGTGCCATGCAGGGGTGTCCCCCGCGTAGGGGAGCCCCACGTGCAAGGACTGTGCCCCATAAGGAGAGCCACCCAGCGCAAAAGAAAGTGCAGCCTGCCCAGGAATGGCACTGCCCACATGGAGAACTGACACAACAAGATGACACAACAAAAAGAAACACAGATTCCCAGGCCGCTGACAACAGAAGTGGACAAAGAAGACACAGCAAATAGACACAGAGAACAGACAACCGGGGTGGGGGGGGAGGAGAGATAAATAAATAAATAAATAATAACTCTTTAAAAAAAAAAAAAGAATGCCCATAGAAGCATTTTTATAATACCAAAACACTAGAAACAACAAAACCATCCATTACAAGAGAAAAAATAGATTGTCATATAATAGCACAGTGAAATATTATCCATCAGTAAATAATAAAAGAGATACTACTACAAAAACTAACGTGGACATGTTGAAAAATACAGAGTGCATTAGTTAGCCAAAGGGGTGCTGATGCAAAATACCAGAAATGGGTTGTTTTTTATACAGGGTATTTATTTGGGGTAGGAGCTTACAGATTCCAGGCCATTAAGCATAAGTTTCTTCCCTCACCAAAGTCTATTTTCACGTGTTAGAGCAAGATGGCTGCTGACGTCTGCGAGGGTTCAGGCTTCCTGAGTTCCTCTCTTCCCTGGGCTTGCTTCTTTCCAGGCTTAGAGTTCCTCTCTTCCCGGGGCTCCAGTTTAAAGCTTCAGCATGAAACTCCAACATCAAAACCCCTTAACTTTGTCTTTTGCCATGCCTTTTATCTGTGAGTCCCCACCCTGTGGGTGGGGAGTCAACTCCCTACTGGCACAAGAGGGTTGCATAATTACTTAATCAAGTAAACCTATGAATCCAATATAATCTAATATGCTCAGAGGAAAAGATCAGTTTACAAACATAAGCCAGTATTTCTTTTTGGAATTCATCAATAATATCAAACTGCTACACAGAGTGTATCTTCTGACCACAATATAGTCAATCTAGAAATCAATAACAAAAAAAAAACAGGGTAATTTGCAAATGCTTGAAAACTAAACAACGTAGTTTTAAATTATATATGAGTGAAACAGAAAATCAAAGGAAATAAATATATTGAACTGAATAAAAATGAAAATCCACCATATCAAAATTTATTGGGCACAGCTAGGGCTTAGCCAAGTAATATAGCATATATAGCATAGAGGGAAAATCTCAAATCAACAATCTAAGCACTCAACTTAGAAAAGTAGAAAAAACAAGCAAAATAAACTCGAAACAAACAGAAGTAAGGAAATAGTCGAGCAGAAATCAGTAAAACCGAAAACAGAAAAACAATAAAGAAAAATTAATTTAACAACAAGCTAACTCTTTGTAAAGATAAATAAAATTTGACAAACCTCTAGCAAGACTAGCAAAACTAAAAAAAGGGAGAGATGACACTAATTATCAACATCAGGAATGATACAGGGAATATCACTACAGACTCTGCAGACTTCAAAAGGATAACAAGGGAATACTATGAACAATTCTACATACATAAATTTTACAACTTAGTTGAAATGAACCAACTCTTCAAAAAACACAAGCTACTACAACTCACACAATATGAAATAGATCATTTGAATAGTCCTCTAACTATTAAGAATACTGAATTCATAATTTAAAAAAATCTACTGAAAAAGACATCTCCAGGCTCAGATGATTTCACTGGAGAATTCTGCCAAAAAAAGTAAAGAATTAAAACCATGATTCCTGGGGATGAGCCTCCCTGGCACCAAGAGATTATTACCAAATGCCAATTAGCAAAGCACTTCGAAAAAGACCTGACCGTATGGGGGAAACGATAAATGCAAATAAGTTTTTATGGCTAAGAGATTTCAAAGTAATTCGGGAAGTCATTCCAAAGGTTACGCTCATGCACATATCAGCAGGATTTCATTGACTGCCACAGTAAATTGTGCCTCAAATAGCCAGGCTCCTAAGGGCTCTAGAGACATCCAGACACTATAGGTGAGGCAGACAGTTGAGGAGTTTGACGCCCTGCCAGTGCGCCTTACCTTGGAATTTATGCTCCCCAGTATGATAGAGTTGGACTCATTTGTGGTTTATCTACACATGACTTTTCTGCTCCTTCTACCTGAACTTATAATTAGTACTATACTTGATAGGTATATTTCCAAAAGACAAATTTTTGGTCCAACCATGTGCCAGGTGGGCCCTGAATCCCAGTAGAATTGCAAAACCTACTCTCCAGTTCACTGGTTTCCCTCAGGACAGCTAACAAATTTGAGATGATGGACAACGCCTCTCCCAAGGAACAAAGAGAATCTGCAACAGCAAACAAGATAGTTCCATCCATCTGCCCCATGGGATCTAAGCCCCCTTTCAATTAGAGAAACAGTGGACATCACCATCCCCAAATCCTCAGGATTGGGGAATGAACAATGGACTAAAGTAAACTTACTATTATTCTACTACAGGTACACACTTATTGTTTTTCTATCATAATAGCAATGGAAAAACTTGTATCTTTGATATAAAGGCTGTGCCACCAGAGGCTCTGAGAGGAGGGAGACTGAAAAAATAGGTATGATATGGGGGCATTTTGGGGACATTGGAATTGTCCTGCATAACGTTGCAATGACTAATACAGACCATTATATATTTTGTTATAACTTACAAAATTGCATGGGACAGAGGGTGAACTATAATGTAAATTATGATCCATGGTTAGTGGCAATGCTTCAATATGTGTTCCTCAATTGTAACAAATGTACCCACTGATGAAGGATGTTAATGTGGGAAAGTGTGGAAGGAGGAAAGAATGGCGTATATGGGAATCCCCTATATTTTTTATGTAACATTTATGTAATCCAAAGTTTCTTTAAAATAAATAAATAATTAACTAATTTTTAAAAAATAAAACCATTTGTACATAGTCTCTTTCAGAAAATAGAACAGGAGGGAACATTTACTTCCTAATTCATTTATGAAGCTAATAGTGCCCTGAGACTAAAACCAGACAAAGATAGCGCATACCCCCACATACAAACACACTAGGATGGCGTAGAACTATACATATACATTGTACCAGTGACCCTAGTTGTGATATTGTACTATAGTATGCAAGGCAAACTTAAAGAGAAATCATATAGGGCTCATAAAATCCCACTCTACTTACTGTTTTTTCAACTTCCTATGAATCTATAATTATTTATTTGAAATAAATTTTTATTTTTAATTTAATTTAATTTATTATTTGAAATAAATTTTGAAAACCTACTAAATGGTGGAGAGAATGGGGAGCAATTGAAAGTTTTGAACACTTTGGAAACTGACAATAACTAGTAAACTGAACCTATACCTATCCTATGATATAGTAATTCTCATCCTAGTTATTTTTTTTTTTTAAAGATTTATTTATTTATTTAATTTCCCCCCCTCCCCTGGTTGTCTGTTCTTGGTGTCTATTTGTTGCGTCTTGTTTCTTTGTCTGCTTTTTGTTTCTTTGTCCGCTTCTGTTGTCGTCAGCGGCACGGGAAGTGTGGGCGGCGCCATTCCTGGGCAGGCTGCACTTTCTTTTCACGCTGGGCGGCTTTCCTCACGGGCGCACTCCTTGCGCGTGGGGGCTCCCCCACGCGGGGGACACCCTTGCGTGGCACGGCACTCCTTGCGCATCAGCACTGCGCATGGCCAGCTCCACACGGGTCAAGGAGGCCCGGGGTTTGAACCGCGGACCTCCCATATGGTAGACGGACGCCCTAACCGCTGGGCCAAAGTCCGTTTCCCTCATCCTAGTTATTTACAAAAAGAAATGCTTATGCGCACCGCAAGAAATGTACAAGAATATTCAGAACAGCTTTGTGCATAATTGTGAAAACTGGAGATGTTCCAAATGTCCATCTGATGGAGAATAAATAAATAAAATTTGGTGAATTCATACAATGGAATACTGCACAGCAATATAAAAATATCAAACTACTAATATCTGCAACAACTTGGATGAATAGCAGACGTGGTGTTGACAGAAAGAAGTCAGGAAGAAAAGAATACATTCTGTAGGCAGAGAAGTCAGAATAATGGTTACCTCTGGGGCACCAGAGACAGAGACATGAGGGAGACTTCTTGTCACACAGGTATATGCATATGTAAAATGTCATCAAGCTGTATACTTTAGATTTATGTACTTCATTTTATACATTTTATGCCTCGATTAAAATTTAGAAAAAAAATGAAGAGTACTAAACTTATTGGTGGTCCTTTAAATCATGATTTATCACAAAAAAAGATTTTTAAACCAGGTAAGCTTCCAAGCCCCCTCCTTTTGCCCCTTTCATTTTGTGTATGGCACTGATGATAGGAAGTGGACAAAACCAGGAGGTGATAAAGGAAGATATTCTAATATTGGTACTAATAGAATCTTGAGAAATTTTCAAGTCAGGCTTGAACCATGGTATCCGAGTTTGCCACAGGGCTGTCAGTACAAGCTACCAGAAATGTGTTGAGTTTTATAAAGGGAATTTATTTAGGGTAAAAGCTTACAGTTCCGAGGCCATAAAATGTCCAAATCAAGGCACCATCAGAGAGGCTTTCTCACCAAAGTCAGCTACTATTGACCCTTCTGTCCTGCCACATGGTGGTATCAGGCACATGGCAGGGTGCATTTCCTCAGCCTTGAACTGCTCCATGGGCCCAGCCCCCTCAGGGGTCTCTTTCCATGCCTTCGTGCTCTGCAGGTTCCAGACTCTCTCAGCCTCTTGGGGCTTCTCTGTTTTCCTGCAGTCCTCTCTTTCCCGTGGCAGGATCAATATGGAAGTTTCTTTTTTCTCTGCAAGAAGGTGAAGACCCATGCTGACTCATGACTCACTGACATAGTCCAATCAAAAGCCCTAAATTGATCTTATCAAATATTCTAATCAAAGGCCCCTCAACTGAATTTAGTATCAAATGGCCTTACACCCACAGGAATGGATTAGTTCAAGAACATAATCTTTTTCTTTTTGGGAATCATAAAGTACTTCAAACTGTCACACAGGGTATTGGACTAGATTCCACAGAACTGTAGATACTGTGTTCAAATTTGGGCACCCAATGTAATAGAGAAATGTCTCATAGTTTTTCATAATAAAATGTTACTTGTGAGTTGTATATTATATCCCATCTTCTCAGGGTGGCTATTCCTCATTAACCTTAGATTTTCTCCACTATTTAGTGAGCCCTGGGCCAAAAAGGTCCAGTCAGGAAGATATTTAACTTTCCTCTGGGAGTGGGGTTTGGGGGAAATGGAAGTACTAAGTGCTAAATAATTTAGAAAGAAACCATTCATTTCTAGAGGCAACAAGATGTAAGGACAGAGATTTTGACATAATATATTTTATGAAATTGTGCCTAAGTGGGAAAATGTTTGCCTTCATATTTGTCAGGGAACTCTATTCTTATTTAATATTTACTTGAATAAGATTTCTTTGGGACATAACTAGCAGTCAAATGAATTGTGACTCGATTAGAGTCTGATATAAAAGACTTTGGCTGAATAATATTATTCAGAAGGTCTTGGCCAAATTAGCAATAGTTTGTATTTTAATAGAAATTTCAAGGAAATTTGGTCTTAGTTATGCTGAAGGGTTTCAAAATGTTCCAAAAAGTCATAGTGTACTTAACAAAAATATAATAACATGAGAGGAGGCAAGACTCAGTAGTTAATATATCACTTTCAAATATCAGCCTTGCTATGAATAACTTTGTCTTGTGAAAAAATATCATTCATCTCAACCTTCAGCCTTCTCCGAGCACCGATCCCTCTCTCACATCTCCTGGCCTATTTAGGTACTACTCACACTCATTCAGAAATCCCAAGAGTCCATCCTCTTTTTTCTTTTCTGTATTTTTTTATTTAACAGAGACTAAAATCAGAATCTCTCTGGGTATTAACAATTGTCTACTCCTTTCACCTATTGAATAAAAGACAAATTTTTAAGAATTTATAAAAGAGAGACAGTTTATTTATCAAACAGAGACAATTTGCAAATTGGGGGCCATCTCTATGTCCAGACAAAAGCACTCTATTTTTCCCTGAGGCAATTTCTATAGCAAATATAATGAGGTTACACAAAGAAAAATATGACTGGTTCTGCAAAAAACAAGCCTTAAAAGGAGAAGGAATGCTGACTAATAAAACCTATCCACCCCTGACAAAAGTCCTGATTTCAGGGAAATCAAGACCAGGTTCAAAGAATGTTAGTATGTCCTAGAGGCTATGTAAGTCAGAGAGTCTCAGATAACTTGTCTCACAAATAACTTGTCTTAGGCTTGTGTGGTCGATTTCAAGATGCATAGACAAATTAGTTTGCACTTTAACATGCATAAATAAGTTGGCCTTTGCTTTAGATGCATATGGACAAGTTGCCTCCAGGCCCTTGCCAATTCATTTAACATATCTTTCAACCAATCCTGTTTGGTATAGCAAGTTTTTAAATATTAATATTACCAAGGAGTCCTAGATTTTTAAAAAACCATGAATATTAATGAAAAAATTAAAGATATACATTAAAAATGCCTAAAGGAGTTACTAAGGGCCTGTCCTAAAAGAGTGCAGTATTTACAGGGAGGAAGCTGTGTTCCCAGCAGATTCTAACACAAGACAGAATTGTGAGATATTCTGCTGCACTCATTCCTCAAACTGAGTCCAAGTTCAGCAACATACGTATCTTCAATTCATAAGAATTGAAGATTCCAACTCCACCCCAGAAGGACTGTATCTGAATCTGAATCTGCATTTTAACAAGATCCCCAGGGGACTACTGAGAAGCCCTGATGACAGGGAACTTAAAAGAGCTTTGAGAGAACAGATGAGAGGTTGAGTCTAGTTCAACTGAATCAGAGGCGGTTTCAATGAAGAGGTGTCATTTGAGCTGAACCTTGTAAGATGTGTATGATTTCAACAGGTGCATGGGGGAAAAAAAGATTTTCTTTGCAAAAAAATTTTTAAAAAAACAGTAAAAGCATAGACAATAGTCTAGTGTAGAAAAATGAAGTGGTTGTTTGGGAATGAAAAATAAATACTTGTTTAAATTGAAGTCAGATTATGAAAAGCTTTGAGTACTTACTAAGGAGTTTTTACTTTATTCTGTTGGCAGAAAGGAGACACTGGACGTTTTTAAGCACAATAGGAATAAGAAAGATCTGGTGACAGTATGGAAGATGTATTAGTTTGAGGAGAGCCAAAGACACCCCAGTTAAGAGTGATTAACATAGAGTTAGAAGCTATAATTCAGGGATGAGGTTATGAGGCCATGAAATTTTGGAATAGTAATGGAAATAAAAGGGAAGTGATGGAAGTTAGAGACATTTCAGCACTGGAATCCATAGCTCTTAGTAAGCATTAGAAGCTTTGTTACTGAGTAATGGGGAGAAAGAAGATATTATTCAGGGACATGAGGTCATGGAAACATGAGCAGATTCTGAAAAGAAGATAAATTTGTCTTTGGACATGAGATAACGCTGAAAATTTTGAGAATGTCAGCTTCATTACAGCCTTTCCTTTGTCCTTCAAGCACATTGTAATCTGTCTGGTTTTACAACTCTCAGCCTTTCAGTTTCTTCCCCTGAGGATTCCTACCAGATACCTGAAGAAGCCAGTGTACCTCCACCCAATCAAAAAAGGTTTTATCCTGTTTTTCCTGACTTTTGGTGCCAAATGGAAGAAACCCTTTGATAAGTGAATCCATCCTTGTAATTTCTTTAAAAAGCTCTCATCTCCAATTTCATGCTGGACAAATTCAGTGAAATGAATCCCTTTGAGTAGAGGGTCTAGAAAATTGAATTTGTCAGATTTCAGGGAAGGATAGAAAGAGAGCATAACACAATGGCAGCTGGTACCTTGATTGGAAAGTGAAAGAGAATCTTCACAGATAATTCAACAAGGAAAGAAATCAATGGCTTTTCTTTCAGGTAGTACAAAGCTCTTTACTGACTAAAATTGATGGGGCAATCATGTTCCAACTGAAAAGAACATTTCTTCTCCTTTGCTTCATAACTTCATTACCTTCCTAATGAATTCTTGTTTTCAGCATCATTATTTTACCCTTTGTCATTGAATATTCATATGGAGTGATTTTTCTCACTGTGTAGTGCCCAGAAGATCCTGGAAGTATAGCTCTTTTTATATCAGCAGGTTTTGGAAGTCTTCAAAGAGGGCAGGGGCTATTGATAAATTATTAACATAGCAAGTCTGTGTTGAAAGCATGACAACAGCAACAATGGATCCCAAAGTGCCTCTTGAGGGGTCATCTGGATGAAACACAACATAAAAATAAAGGATTTGTACAAAAGCCCCAAACTAAAAAGGGCAGATATCACTCTATATTGGACAGGAGTTATTTAATGAAGCCTGCAGTCACAATTCAGTTTCATTCTAACGAAGCTATCTCACAAAATATATCAAAAGTGTCAAATCAAGATTTCCTCCAATCTTTGAAAAAGAAGGGCATCTTCCTTTACAAGATTAACCTTTATACTTGTGCTCTTATTACAACCCTGTCTTAACCTCCTTCTGACAGAATTTTACTTTTACCAATTTAAATGGGCAGTATTGATCAGAAAAGATTTTGTTTGTATTGTACTACATTGCATTGCATTGTATAAGTAAAAATATCAAAATTAGTTAGTAGAAATAAAATGAGTTTATGGTAATTTTAGGGAAAAGTATACAAGTCAACAATACCTTATGTAATGAATTGTAAATCCTTATAAGTGACCAAAAGAATAGTATGAGATAAAAGATATTTAGATTTTGACCAAATGAAACAGAGGGTCCATCTAAGATTCAACTGAATAGTAAAATTCTTTGTTACCTCAGAAATAGACCCCCTTCTAAGGTTAATGATATTTTAATGAGAATAATCTCATGCAAATAAGCAGTAATTGGGAGCAACATAGCACATGGAATCCCTAAGTCCCCTTAGAAAGAGGTCTTTAATGCACATTGGGGAAGAGTTTGAACAGTCAATAAATAATGGAGTAATAGGATAAAGAACTTGGATTGTGTTTTTAAAAGTGCTTTTGGGACTTTATATGAAGGAATTTCTGTTTCCCATTTATTATTATTATAGTTGAGCAAATAATGAACTATAGATAATCGTGGATCTACAATGCTTAGTGTCTCTGGTTCCTCACATTGGCATGCTTCTCTGGAAGGGATTTTGGTTTGAAAAACAGAAAAGTTTATTCACCTGGCAGCCAGGGAAAGTGAGTTCAGGATGATAAGAATGATAGCAGAATTCTGCTTGTACTGCTTTCTCCACCCCTTTGCTTTCTGTCAGAAATGTTGAGGCCATCAAGGGAGGGAGTAGGAGTAGGACTAGACACTCTTCTAAAACTAGATTCCCAAATGGGCCACTAGTGACCTTCAAAATCTCAAACTTTCAATGATATCCTCTCAACATTAATTTTCCTTGACTTCTGGTCATCTTCCTCATTCTAAAACTCTCCTCTTGTAGTCTCTTTATCACCACAGTAATGTGGTTCTTTCCTACTTTTCTCATTATTCCTCTCCTTCATAAACTCTTCTTTCCCCATGCCTAATTTTGGTCATACCACAAACTTTGTTATCATTTTTATTATTATATTCTTTCTGACTTGGACAACTACAACTGTCACACTTTTAATTATCATCTCTCTGCTTTTTTTTTTAAAGATTTATTTATTTATTTAATTCCCCCTCCCCCGATTGTCTGTTCTCGGTGTCTATTTGCTGCATCTTGTTTCTTTGTCCGCTTCTGTTGTCGTCAGCAGCACGGGAAGTGTGTGCGGCGCCATTCCTGGGCAGGCTGTACTTTCTTTTCACGCTGGGCGGCTCTCGGGGGGACACCCTTGCGTGGCGCGGCACTCCTTGCGCGTGTCAACACTGCACATGGGCCAGCTCCACATGGGTCAAGGAGGCCCGGGGTTTGAACCGCGGACCTCCCATGTGGTAGACGGACGCCCTAACCACTGGGCCAAGTCCGTTTCCCTCTCTCTGCTGATTAATCCCAAATGGGGTTAACTACCAGGGCAGATGGCCCCTCTTTGGAAATGGTGTTTATGTGTGATGAATCTGGACTCAGATGGGATCTCCCTTCATAAGACTTTCATGCTAATGTGCTGGAGGTGCAGTTAATGTTGGGGTTTAAGATATATTTAGGGGATTTGAATCTCTGGACTGACAATGTGATAGCCAGGTCCTGAGCCTCAACAGACTCCAGCACCTACAATCTGATTTATTGGACTTACCACACTCAGCTAAGATGGAGTTGAAGAAGGACAACCACCACACCATGGAGCCTAGAGTGATTACAACTGAAAATGGGAGGATTGCATCCAGCATCCATGTGGAATCTGAGCCTCCTCTTGACATAGAGGTGCAATGGACACAACCAATCCAATGTCCACATAGAAGAGGTGGCATTGGATTGGGAAAAGTGGACATGGTGGATGATGGGTATGGGGAAAGGCAGGAAGAGATGAGAGGTGGAGGCGTCTTTGGGACATGGAGCTGCCCTGGATGGTGCTTCAGAGGTAATCACCGGACATTGTAAATCCTCACAGGGCCCACTGGATGGAATGGAGGAGAGTATGGGCCATGATGTGGACCATTGACTATGAGGTGCAGAGGTGCCCAAAGATGTACTTACCAAATCCAATGGATGTGTCATGATGATGGGAACGAGAATTGTTGGGGGGGGGAGAGGGGGGGTGGGGGGGTGGGGTTGAATGGGACCTCACATATATATTTTTAATGTAATATTATTACAAAGTCAATAAAAAAAAAATCCCAAATATATGTCTCTAGGACTTCACACTCTGTGTTCTAGTCCCCTTTTCCAACTAATTATTAAGGTATTTCCACCTAGGTGTGATACCATTACCTTTCTCTATAGATCAAGTACAAATTCATTTCTAAGATCTCTAAGAGTTAGAACCAATCAAAGAAGGATGCCATGCCAACAGCTATAGGTAGAGATGTTTTAGAGGAATGGTCAGGGCCAGTTTTTTCCAAAGCCCCTTGAGATGCTCCGTGGGAACAAACGGGAATTACATAAACAAAATCTTTGGAAGTTTTCCATACTATACACCTTTCTGATATGAAAAACTTATTTGAGAATTTTAAAATTCCATAGCATAAAAACCTGTTTAAATTTATTTCTTACTTGGTCCCATAACTCTATCTTCTAATAAATTCCTATTCTCTATTATGTTTCATAGAAGATGTTAGCCCAAACTATAGTTGGGCAACCAATAGTGATGCTATAGTAAGAAAAGAAAGACTGAGGGAACAAAAGTTTCTGAGGGCAGAGCAACAACCCTTCTTCCTTTTAGAGAAAAGCAACTGGTTTCTTTTTCCTTCCTTCTCTTTCAAATAACGTATTTCTGAAACCTATTTGAGATTCTCTTCTTCCCTCCTCACTTCCTCTGCCCACACCCAACCTCTTCTCCTTGGAGAAATAATCAGTTGCTGCATTTGTTGGTCCTTTATGCCCATCCCCACTTAGGGGCACCACTTCCAACTAAGATCTAATTGAAAAAGAAGTTAAGAAACTGCTGATAGTATCCTCAAGCGCACCCAAGCTGCTTTTATATGTCATTTACATTATCTAGGCCCTGACATGAAGTTTGTGTGATACTCCAAAATTTAACTCTACTATTTGACATCTTTCATACATTAATTCATTCATTAAACAAGTATTTGTCAAAAAACTTATGTGCCAGGTGGTCCAGTACTTAGCATGCAACTAGGCACCATTATAAACTACCACGTTTGCCTTTTGAATTGACTATCCCTTGCATTGTATCCATCATATAATAGAACTCAATGTGTCTGAAAATAGCTTATAGCTTTATGCCAGGAACTGTGCTAGGCTCTAGGAAGCCAAGAGTGAAAAATAAAAACATGGACCCTGAGCTTAGAGAGTTTACATACAAGAGAATAGTACAAACAAATAACAAGGTTATTACAGTATAGTGTGATTAGTGGATGAGAAGGGCAAGACTCCTAGTAAAAAACAATGAAATGCTCTCTAGATAATTACCCCACCCACTTTGGGGGAAGACATAGAGGGGAAGGGAGGAAATCTTTAAGGTACCTCTAAGAATATGGCCACTTGGCATTTTTAACCTTTAAAACAGCTCTAGGATTACAAAAGACCAAATCCCTCTGTTCCTCAGTTTGGGGTCTATTCTCCCCCAAGGGTCTCTTCCTTGGAACCTGAGTTTACAACTCTCATTCACAGTAATATGTTCTCCTTTTCCCACAAACTGACTTTTCACATTCAAAAGTGATATCACCAACTCCCTAGGCATTCAGACTTGAAGTATTTGAGTTGTTGACCAATTTCTCTCCTTTTCTTATACGTATCTGATCAGTTATTTACTCCCTGACTTAAAGTACTTTAGAAGAATTAGGAGAGAAAGGGAAACAAATGTAAGAAAAGAAACTCAAATAACTACTTTTATTATTCTTTTAAGGGCCTGGAAGAATTAAAGAAACCTTAAATGCTATTTTGACATCCAATTCCCTTTAACTATAATCTCCTTACCTCCCGTCTTTCCTACTGCCAATATCCATTAAACCTGTTCTTAATAAAACCTTCAATTGCTCTTCCCATTTTACCCAACATTCTAAGAGGGCATCCTTTACTAGAATTTTTGCTGACCTGTATGGTCAGTATAGGTCAGAATCCGAGAACTTCCTCTAGCCTGAAAAAGCAAGCATCCCAAACCCTGAAACTGATCCTTGACACAACTGCAGATATAAAGAATGTCTTCTCTGAGGCAGGAATTACCTCAGTTTCTGGATCTCCCCATTACTGATGCTTAATGTCTGCTGAGCTTGCCTGCTGAACAATCTGTTTCCACCACACAGAGGTAGTACCAATAATACAACTTTGTTATGCCTGGTATAGCCTCATTGATAAAGGGCAGAGTCCCGGGTAAAGTCAGATCAGTATCAGATCTATATGATCAAGCAAAAACGTTTATTTTGTAATCTATAAGATGGCATTTTAGGCAGATGATAAAGAAGTTGCTAATAGATGTTCAAAATGTAGCACTAAGGGCTATTCTATGTAAACACAGAAACAATAGGACTGGCTTAACAGCTGAGTTAAAAACAAAGAGAACAAGGAGGTATAACAGATCGAAGTTTAAGTGTGAGTCCACATGGGCAAATTTCTTTGAATTGCACCCTTGACACACTGAGAAATTGCATGAAGCAGGAGGTATGTATGTGTATATGAAACTGTATTTAACAGAAGGCATCCTAATTAGGCAGGCTAATAAAATAGGAAATCAATAGGTGGATCTGGAACCTGGCAGGGAAGCCCATATGGCCTTCAGTACCCTCAAGATGGCTGTTGCAAGAACCTGTAAGAACTCTCACTCAGAAGGAGATTTCCACTGGAAGCCAGAAGCCTTGAATATTCTCCAGGGCCTTTATCATTGGACCTTCCCAGGGAATTGACAGTGGGATAATCAATCAAAAGAGTAAACAGCTGGGACTCCTCCTGTCATTAGCAAAGGGACAAAATAATTAATGGCTTAAAAATCAAGTGCAGGAGGTGTGGCAAGAAGGTGTCAGAGTAAGTGCACCCACATCATTTCTCCTACAAAAACAAAAAACAAAAAAAAACCACAACAGTTGAGTGGGCACAAAATCCTGCCTGAGTGAGCTGTTTTGGGAACCCACAAAGCAGGAGGCTTCTGGACATGAATCTGGGAAGAGTGTGACAAAAAGAGTGTTTGACCAAGGTAAAACTGTGGGTTTCTGGCTCTTATGGAGCTGTGGGAAGGCTAAGTCCCTCCCTTAGGGCAGGTAGCTGTGGTGTTCCCTGAACCCCACTGGTCACACGGTGGTGTTCTCTGAACCCTGTGTTCCCCGAAATGGACATTCCCTAAACCCACAATCATCGAAACTGCATCCCCTGAACCCCACATTCCCTGAACTCCGCGTTCCCCAAACCCTGAACCCTGGCATTCCTCAGACCCCGCCAGTCTTGGACAAACTCCGAGAGTGGGACGGCTCTGGTGATGGGTGCAGAGGGGTCTGAAAAGTACAGGTTCAATTGTCTGGACCTCCCTGTTTGAGCTTTGAGGAGCATGCCAGCTGCCTTAAAGAGAAACTAAGAAGGGGTGAGAGGCATGCCCTGGGATAGGGAAAATTGGTCTGGAAGAAGGTGGAGTCAGGCAATTAACTAGCCCTGTGCAACCCACCTGGGAGGAGGACAGAAGGAGGTGCTTGGTAGGCCTTAAAAAGCATATTTAGTGTTCCTGGCAAGTTGTGGGTGCTCTCTCTCAAAAAGATGGAGAGTCATTATTTTCTGAGGTGAGTTGGTTCACCAGGGTCCTACTTTCTTTGTATTAGCTTCCCTTGAGTCTCTTATTTTTCCTAAAAAAAAAAAAAGAAAACAAGAGAGAGAGATTACTTTTGTTACAAATTTGACTTGGTTTACTCACTAAAACCCACTTCAAGGTCTGCAGCAAGAAAGCTGAAGGGTGATTGATTGGAGAACACCAGCAGCCTGAGAAGCACCACAGGGGCATGGGAGGGAAGTGTTTTTTTTTAATGTCTGGTTGACTCCTTTCTTGAGGAGTTCTGTTGTTTTTTTCTTTCTCTTTTGTTTTCTTGCCTTTCCTTCCACTTTACCTCCCCCCCCCCATGTCCTTTTTTTTTTCTTTTTGTCTATTAGGTACTGCTGGCTTGTCTCTTGTTTGCTGTGCTTACTTGTCCTCGATTTCCTCTTTTCTGTGTGTACTGATTTTGACTACCAACTCTACCTCTTTTCATTCCTACATCTTTCTATGTTCCATGTTCTGTTGATGCTCTTACATTCCACCTCTCTTTGTTTAGCCCCAATTTTTCTGGCTTTTATTTCTAACACTTCTATTCTGTTTTCTATCTTTTATTAACTCTTTCACTTTTTGTCCTATCTTTTCTCTTTCCCTCTCTCCTGATCTGTCTGGCATTTTAATACATACCTATTCTTCTCTATATTCAGTTTCCCATTTTACTGTAGGCACTCCACTTTTTTATCCCTATAACTCTACACTGCTTACATGAGTTTAATATTCATTCTCCTAGGTCTTATATGGTTCTTCTGCTAACATTTACTATCAATACTACTATTATACTTTTTCTTCTCTTACCTCTTTTACTTTCCCTCGTGCTAATCTTTTTCCTTCAAGGGAACTCAGACAACAACACGGAAACAGAATAGGAAGAACAAAGTGTCAAAGAGAAAATAGAATAGGAAGAACAAAGTGTCAAAGAGAAAACCTAACACACACACACAAACAGCACCTAAATAAAACCCAAGGCTAGATGGAGAAGTTAATCAGCTGAACAAACCCATCAAGATAAAATGATGACCTGAGAGCAACAAGAAGCTACAAACCATAACAATAATGAGGAAGTCATGGCCCAATCCAATGAACAAGCTAAAAACCAGGAAAAGGAGAAGGACATCAAACAACTAATCAAAGCACTCCAAAAAAATGTGGACCAACTTAATGAAGTGAAGGAAAAGATTAAGGAAACTAAGAAAACACTTGGAGAGCTTACTGAAGAAACTGTAAACATACACAAAAAGATAACAGATATGATAGTGATGAATGGCACAATCCAAGAAATTAAAAATACACTCTCAGCAAATAGCAGATTTGAAGAGGCAGAGGAAAGAATTAGTGATGTAGAATGCAGTACATCTGAAAACAAACAGATAATAGAATTGATTGATAAAAGATAAAAAGTCCAGCAGGGACTTAGGGATTTGAATGATAATACAGAATGCACACACATATGCATTATAGGCATCCCAGAAGAAGAAGGGAAGGGAAAGAGAACAGAAGGAGTGTTGGAGGAAATAATGACTGAAAACTTCCCAAACCTATTGAGGGAGATGGATGTACATGCCCAGGAAGGGCAACACAGCCCAAACAGCATAAATCCTAACAGGCCAACCCCAAGACATATACTTGTCAAATTATCCAATGCTGAAGACAAAGAGAAAATACTGAAAGCAGCAAGAGAAAAAAGAACCATCACATACAAGGGATGCTCAATAAGATTAAGTGCTAATTTCTCATCTGAAACCATAGAGGAAAGAAGGCAGTAGTATGACATAGTCAAGACACTAAAAGAAAAAAATTTCCAGCCAAGAATACTCTATCCAGCAAAGCTGGCATTCAAAAATGATGGAGAGTTCAAAATATTCACAGATAAACAGAAACTAACAGAGTATGCCCATAAGAAACCTGCCCTTCAAGAAATACTAAAGGGAGTTCTGCAGGAGGAAAGAAAATAAAAAGGAGATACAGAGTTGAAAGAGAGTGTAAGAACAACTAAAAGGACAAAAAAGTGAAATAAAAACAACATATGACATATACAAGTCCAAAGAAAATATGGTTAATATAAGTAATTTATTGAGAGTAATAGCACTGAATGTCAATGTATTAAACTCACCTGTCAAGAGGCATAGATTGGCAGAATGGATAAGGAAATATGACCCATCTATATGCTGTCTACAAGAAACCCCCCTTATACTTGGGGATTTAAGGAGGCTGAAAGTGAACACTGGAAAACAATCTTACAAGCAAACAATAACCAAAAAAGAGCTGGAGCAGCTATACTAATATCAAACAAAATAGCCTTTAAATGCAAGACTATTATGAGAGACAAAGATGAACACTAGATATTAGTAAATGGGGTAATCTTTCAAGAAGAAAGAACAATCATAAACATTTATATACCAAACCAGAGCACCTCCAAATATGTGAGGCAAACACCATAAAAAACAAGTGGAGAAATAGATGCCTCTATAATTATAGTGGGGGACTATAATACACCATTATCACCATTAGAAAGAATATCTCAACAGAGAATCAATAAAGAAACAAGACTTTGAATAATATATTAGAGGATCTGGACCTAATAGACATATACAGAACACTACACCTACATATAGCAGGATGTACATTCTTCTCAAGCACATATGGATCATTCTCCAAGATAGATCACATGCAAGGCAACAGAGAAAGTCTCAGTGAATCCAGAAAATTAAATTAATACAAAATACTTTGTCTAACTGCAGTGGAATGAAGCTAGAAATCTGCAAGGCCCAGAGACCCAGATGAGGCACAAAGATATGGTAGTTAAGCATCAAACTCTTAGACAAACAGTGGGTCAAGGAGGAAATCTCAAAGAAAATCAGTAACTACCTTGACACCAATGAAAAAGACAATACAACATATCAAAACTTATGGGATGTAGCTAAAGCAGTACTGAGAATAAAATTCATAGCCATGAATTCATACATCAATAAAGAAGAAAGAGCTAAAATCAAAGACCTTACTGTGCACTTGGAGGAATTATTTTAAAAAGAACAAATTAACCCCAAAGGAAGAAGAAAGAAAGAAATAACAAAAATCAGAGCAGAACTAAATGAAATAGAACATAAGAAAGCACTAGAAAAAAATAAACAAAACAAAAAGCTGATTCTTGGAGAAGATCCAATAAAATTGACAAACCCTTAGCTAGACTAACAAAGAAAAAGAGATAAGATGCAAGTACATGAAATAAGAAATGAGACAACACCAATTACCCCACAGAAATAAAGACTTTTATAAAACGATGCTTTGTAAAACTATATGCTAACAAAAAGGAAAATTTAGAGGAAATGGACAAATTCCTAGAAACACATAAGCAGCCAACATTGATGAAAGAAGAAATGGATGATCTCAACAAAGTACTCACAAGTAAAGAGATAGTCTGTCATTAAAAACCTCCCAACTAAGAAGAGCCCCGGGACAGATGACTTCACAGGTGAATTCTACCAAACATTCATTCCAGAATGAACTAACACCAATCTTGCTTAAACTCTTCCAAAAAACTGAAATAGAAGGAACATTGCCTATCTCATTCTATGATGCCAACATTACCCTAATACCAAAGCCAAACACAGATACCACAAGAAAGGAAAATTACAGACCAACCTTTCTAATGAAACTGGATGCTAAAATCTTCAACAAAATACTTGCTAATCATATTCAACAACACATCAAATTAATTATACACCATTACCAAGTGAGTTTCATCCCAGGTATGCAGGAATGGTCCAACATAAGAAAATAAAACAATGTAATATACCACATAAACAGATCAAAGGGGAAAAAGTCACATGATCATATCTATAGATGCAGAAAAAGCATCTGACAAAATCCAGCACACCTTCCTGATAAAAACACTGCAAAAGATAGGAGTAGAAGGAAACTTTCTGAACATGATAAAGGGTATATATGAAAAACCCACAGCTAACATCATATACAATTGCGAAATCCTAAAGTCTTTCCTTCCAAGATCAGGAACAAGACAAGAATGCCTACTATCACCCCTCCTATTTAGCATTGTGTTAGAAGTACTTGCTCGAGCACTGAGGCAAGAAACAGATATAAAAGGCATCCAAGTTGGAAAGGAAGAAGACAAAATTTCACTATTTGCAGAAAACATGATCCTATACATAGAAGGACCTGAGAAATATACAACAAAGCTTCTAGAACTTATAAATGAGTTCAATAAAGTCACAGGTTATAAGATCAATTAGCAAAAATCAGTAGCATTTCTGTACATAAAAATGAGCATTTTGAGGAGGAAATCAAGAAAAAAATACCATTTGTAATAGTAAATAAAAAATACCTAGAAATAAATTTAACTAAAGATGTAGAAGACATATACAGAAAACGACACAACACTGTTAAAGGAAACCAAGAAAGACTTAAATAGATGGAAGAATATTCCCTGTTCATGGACAGGAAGACTAAATATCATTAAGATGTCTATCCTACCAAAACTGAGCTACAGATGTAATGCAATCCCAATAAAAATCAACACAGCAATTTTTAATGAACTGGTAAAACTAACTCTGAAATTTATTTGGAAGGGAAAGAGTCTCCAAACAGCCAACGACATATTGCAAAAGAAAAATGAAATTGGAGGAATCATACTGCCTGACTTTAAAACACACTACAAAGCTATAGTGGTCAAAACAGTATGGTATTGGCACAAAGACAGACACACTAACAAATGGAATTGAACTGAAAGTTCTGATATAGATCCTCACATATACACTCATCTGATTTTCAACAAGGCTACCACACCCACTCAACTGGGAGAGAATGGCCTCTTCAACAAATGGTGCTTGGAGAACTGGATATCTATATGCAAAAGAATAAAAGAGGATTCCCATCTCACACCTTATACAAAAATCAACTCAAGATGGATCAAAGATCTAAATATAAGTGCCGAGACCATAAAGACCTTGAAAGACATTGTAGGGAAGCATCTACAGGATCTTGTAATAGGAAATGACTTCATGAACTTCACATCCAAAGCACGAGCAGCAAAAGAAAAAAAATAGATTATTGGGACATCCTCAAAATTAAAACCTTGTACACCAAAGGAGTTCATCAAGAAAGTAAAAAGATAGCTTACACAATGTAATAAAATACTTGGTAACCATATATCTGATAGGATACTATATCCAGCATATATAAAGAAATAGTATGTCTTGAAAATAAAAAGACAAAGAACCCATTTTAAAAATGGGCAAGAGATTTGAACAGACACTTCTCCAAAGAAGAAATACAAATGGCTAAAAGCACATGAAAAGATGCTCAGGATCACTAACTATGAGGGAAATGGAAAGCAAAACTACAATGAGATACCATCTATTAAAAAAACAAAGGACTACAAGTTTTGGAGAGGATGTGGAGGAATGGGAACCCTCATCCACAGCTGGTAGAAATGTAGAAGGATCCAACCATTCTAGAGCGCAGTTTGGTGGTTCCTCAAAAAACTAGCTATAGATTTGCCATATGTTCCAGCAATTTCACTGCTGGGCATATACCCAGAAGAACTGAAAACAAGGACACGAACCAATATACACACACAAATGATCATATCAGCTTTAGTCACTATTGCCAAAAGTTGGAATGAACCCAAATGCCCATCAACAGAAGAACTGATAAACAAAATGTGGTATATACATACAGTGGAATACTACTCAGCTGTAAGAAGGTATACAGCACTAACACATGGGATAACATGGATGAATCTTGAGGACCTTACATTGAGTGAAACAAGCCAGGCATTGAAGGGCAAATACTACATGACCTCTCTGACATGAATTAAACAAATCAAGCTGCCTCAAACAGCTAGAGACTAGAACATAGGATTGCAGGAAATAGCAGGAGAGTGGAAAGTTGTGAGCCAATGCCCACACAGGTGGAATCTATGATAAAGTGGAGGTAAATAGCTGTGCAGTGAAGGGATAAGATCAGGGCATAAGGATACTATTGGAATGGGCTTTGCAGTCTTGATGAGGGCTAGGTTTGGGAGGATGGGTCAGATGGTCCAAGGAATTAGAGGTAGAGTTGAGGGGGAGGAAGTGAACATGGGAGGTTGTTGGGTATGTGGTTGAAACTATAATGTTGAGAAAACTCTTCAGAAAATATAATAAGGAAGGGTTACTTGTACAAGGTGTTTAACAGGGGCATCTGGCACAGGGTGGATCTGGGGCAGGCTTTTGGGGAGTATGTGAGTGCTCATCATGCCATAGTGGGTGGAGACTCTTACAGTGAGCAGCAAGGTGTTATGCCCCCATTCTGGGGAGGCCTGATGTTCCCAAACTGAGGGGAGGGTGTCTCTCGATACCATGGTTGGCTCCCAATGGGGGAAGACAGACTAGTGTGTCAAGACCTCAGCATTGTTGCAAGTATCTATAATCTTGTCCTTCAAACAGTGAAGCTTGGTTGTCACTGTGGGCCCTGAGGGGAAGGGGAGAGAGGAATAGAATAGTCGGAAGAGGGTAACTGGGGGCAGTGGAAGTGTTCTGCATGATCTTGCGATGATGGATACAGGCCATGTTAAATATCACCAAAAATTTATAAGGTGTATAGTCTAAAATGTAAACCATAATGTAAACCATAATGTAACCAAAAATTTATAAAAGTATACAGTGTGAAAAATAAACCATAATAAACCATAATGGAAGCATGGTTAGTAGTTGTGTTTCAGTATCTGCTCATCAGCTGCAGCAAATGGAACATTCACATGCAAAAAGATCATTGCTGGGGAAGGGAGAAAGGGTTTGATGTTGGATATATGGGAGTTCCCTATATTCTATATGTGACTTTACTGTGACCTAAAACTTTTTTGAAGACATAATTAATAAGTATGTAGACACTGAGGAAGAAATGGAAAAGATTGCCTTGCCACTGTACATATAGGGCAACACCTATTACAATGATGAAAGGCAAAATGTCAAAAAAATTTATATTTTTCATTTTAATACTCGTTTTTTAAAATTTTATTTTAGTTTTTCTAAATTATATTGTATTCTATTTCTAATCTTTACTATTTCATTTTCCTATTAATTTAATTTTGCAATATATTAGACTTCATTTTTGAAGAAGTTTTGGATCACAGAGGGGTTCAACTATGGCAGGGGAGAAGCACTGATGTGGGGTGTCATTGATGGATGATGCATGGGTGGGAGGGAGGTCTCCAGGGTATACATATAGAGTATGTAGATATATTCAGATGTTCTTTGGGTATTGACATAGGTGCTAGAGTTTCACACAACAACTGAGGGAGTGCTGAGTTCCCATTCTGGGAAACTCCGTTGTACTCCCCAGTGGAGCAGTAACAATCTCCCAAGTGCAAGGGCAAAGACTAGTGAAGAAAGATGGTCCAATGATGTGCCCTTGATACTGATGACTATGCTTATGAGCCTGTGTGCTAGAAATTTCAACTAGGCCTAGAGCTACAGGGTGTCTAAGAGTTACCTCCTGAAAGTATCCATGTTGCTCAAATGTGGCCACTCTCTAAGCCAAACTCAGCATGTAAATGCATTGCCTTCTCCCTAATGTGGGACATGACTCCTGGGGATGAGCCTCTCTGGTGCCAAGGGATTGCTACCAAGCACCAGCTCATGATGCAACAACCAAAAAAAAGACCTTGAATAAAAGGGGTAAATGGTAAAGACGAATTAGTTTATATGGCTGAAAGACTTTAAAATGAGTCAGGAGGTCATCAGAATGGTTGCGCTTATGCACATCTCAGCAGGATCTCGGAGATAGCCAAAGTAGATAAAACCCCAGGTACTGGTGTTTCTGAGGGTTACAGAGACACCAAAGCACTACAGTCATGACAGATGGCCCTGGAGTTCAGTGCCTTGTCAGTGGGCCCTACTTTGGAATTTGTGCTCCTGACTGTGATGGAGTTGGATTCAGATGTGACCTCAATATGCATGCCTCTTCTGTCACTTTTACTGAACCTGTGGTCGGTGCTGGGGTTGGTGCATGCTCAGGAGATTTGAATCTCTGGACTGTTTATGTGCCAGCTGGGACCTGAGACTCAGCAGAGTTGCAACACATACTCTCCAGTTTGTTGGACTTACACAGATCAGCTAACAGGGAAGCGAGGATGGTCAATCACCATACCAGGGACCCAAGAGAATCTATAGCTGCAAGCAGGAGAATTCCATCCATCAGCCATGTGGGATCTAAGCCCCTTCTCGATTTAGATGTGGAGTGGACACTGCCATGCCAGAGTCCTTGCTTGGAGGAATAAAATATAGATTAGAGTAGAGTTACTGGTATTCTACTATAAAATTATTGTGACTCTAGCAATGGAAGAAATTATATCATTGATGGGAGATAGTGGCCACGGGAGTTGCTGAAGGCAGGTAGAGGGAAAAAGAGGTGTGATATTAGGGCATTTTTAGGACTTGGAGTTGTCCTGAATGATATTGCAGGGACAGATGCAGGACATTATATATCCTGCTACAACCCACTGAATGGACTGGGAGAGAGTGTAAACTACAACATAAACTATAATTCATGCTGTGTAGGAATGCTCCAAAATGTACTTATCAAATGCAATGAGTGTGCCACACTCATGAAAGAAGATGTCGGTGTGGGAGAAGTGGGCAGTATGGGGAATGGAGTGTATGGGAACCTCTCATATTTTTTAATGTAACATTTTGTGTGATCTATGTATCTTTTAAAAAAGATAATAAAAAATTAAACTAACAAAGAAAGCAAGTGTAAAGGCCAAAGTGACCCTACTCTTGCTCTTTTCCACCATACTGGCCTTTTTCTCCCTCCCACCCCACCCCCACATGGAAAAACACACAAGAAAAGCTTGGACATTTGTCATCTGTTTTGGGGAATTTTAGTCCATAAAATGGCCCTCTTTATCACTTTTCAGCCCCTTCCACTCTATCTGGGCCCCATGATCTGTTATTTTCTCCCATTTCTTTTCACTCCCTTCCTTAGTAAATTACTGGCCTAACTAGCCTGGCTTGATCTTGAAATTCATTTCTCATAACTTAGCCAAGAACCTAAAGAAAACCTGACAACATATTTGGTGCTGCCTGCCGGGAGAAAAGAGGTATTGGTGAGTGAAACTATGCATTACAGCCAGTTTAACACCCTCTTTGTATATCCATTTTAAATGGTTTTGCCTAAGAGCCCAGGTCATGGGACCTCTCTGCGTCTGCACCATGTGCCCAGGCTTGTGAGATCTAAACCTGGCTGGGAGGGCAGGGGTGCAGGTCAGGGGTCCGAAGCAGGACTGTGCCAAGACAGGGGTTCCTGGGCCGAGCTCCACACATTGCAAAGCTGTTTTTTCAAACCTTTTTAGCAGCTGCTGGCTTTTCCCTCAGGCCTGGCTGCTACTACCTTATTCCTCCCTCTCCCCTTGATGGCAGTAGCAATGACTGAGAAGTGGAAGCATGAACCTCCCCACAGGCCTGCTTTCTCATCAACTACACCTGGCTACATGGTCTGGGATGGGGTCAGAAGGAAGCAGCCGGCAAGGCCAAGGTGGATACCAAGGGAGTTCCCTTTCCCAGGGGGGTCACAGGCCAGGGCTGCCTTCATAATTAACCTTTACCCACATTTAATATTCCCACTTCCTACTACTGAATTTCTCATTACAGGTTTGCAAAATGCTTTGGAAGGTAGAAACTGTAAAACTGAAAATGTATTTGCTAGTGAGTTTTAGCCCTACTCATGGCCTGTGGACATTATTGCCCCAGGGACCCAAGGCTTTTTAGCTGGAACAGTTGATCCCTAATCTCTTAATGGCTTTGATGGCAGGTATAACTGGGAAACTCCCAGGCACCAGCCATCCGAAATCTATTCTGTCAGCCTCCCAAGCCTAGAATGACCCCAGAAATGCCCAGCAGCAGGGGCTCTGTGATTCCTGGGGTGACAGGAAAGAGAGCAGCCAAACGTCCCCTGAGATTTAGCTCAGGCATTTCAGTTTCAGTAACAGTGCATTCAGTCTCAGACCCTGGAACATCAGGGGTGCTGAGAACCAGAGCAGCAAACTCTGAAAGTCCCCTAAGACATGCTTTGGACCCTTCCATTTAGAGGGCAGCCAAAAGTCCCCTGAGACTCAGCTCAAGTGCTTTGGTTTAGGTAACTGCCCCCAATGTCTCCTACCAAGTTTTCAGCTTGGGCACTTTGGTCTGAACTTGAGTTTCAGGCATCCCCCAAGACCTAAGTCCAGTCAGCAAGGCTCTGAATTAAATTCTCAGGACGCTGAGATCAGAGCATCAGCTCTAAATTATTTGGACTCGTAAACGTTTTACTTAGACAGACCTGGACTCTTGGATGCCGGGTATAGCAGTTTGATATGGTTATGAATTCCATAAATAGATATTGGATTATATTTATAATCTGGTCTGTACCTGGGCATGATTAAGTTATGATTAGGGCTTTGATCGGGCCATGTCTTTAAAGGACAGAGTTGAGGGTTTTTGATGTTGGAGTTTTGATATTGGAAGTTGATGCTGAAGTCTTATGATGGAGCCTTGGGAAGTAAGCTCACGAGGAAACAGAATCAAGCCCCAGGAAGAGAGGAACCCTGAACCCAGAGAGAAGCAAGATCCTGGAAAAGAGGAACCCAGGAAGCCTGAACCCTCACAGATGTTGGCAGTCATCTTCCTCCAACAGGAGAAAATAGACTTTGGTGAGGGAAGTAACTTATGCTTTATGGCCTGGAATCTGTAAGCTCCTACCCCAAATAAATACTCCTTATAAAAGCCTGCAGGCCTCTGGTATTTTGCTTCAGCACCCCTTTGGCTGACTAATATACTGGGTGAGTCAGCTAAAAAGTGCTTCTTCATTCTTCCTAGAATAATGTGCCCACCAGTAGACTCCCCATAGGAGTGTCTTCTCAGGCATTGGGAAAATTTGCTTATTGCTGTTCAACATGGCCACAGTATAGCCAAGAACAGCCTCCGTATGGGACCCTGAATTCCAGTTAAAATAGTGTAAGAAAGGAGGACAGATAGATCTGAGGGTCAGAAACCTCAAGTCATGTCTCCTTAAAAAGAAATGAGGAAATACATTTCAAACTTCCATTAACTCCCTGTTAGAAACAGCCTTCTCAGTTTTCAACTCAGTTGTGCCTAATAAAAGGTGTGAGTAGCTATCAAGATCCAGACCAGTTACTAAACCTCTCCTGGAAAATAAGAAACCTCCTGTGCCATCAATTAAGATCAAAAAGTTCCAGTAATGCTAAGGGTATAAACTTCTCTCCTTTGTTTTAATTTGTGCTCAACTTTGTGTTTAGTTTTGAGATCTGTGTTTAACTTCATCAGTTTGCTTTTGCCTAGGAAATCAGATTTGGGGTTCACCTGTTACAAATTGGACAGTGGTGAAAGATAATCTAAAAATGAGTTTTTAAATGTCATCCTGTCTTATAAGTGGATTCAATGTACAAATCACAAGTGGAATTGGTTCAACATCTAGAAAAGCAGAAAACAGCACAGTTGTTATAAGAGATAGATTTCAGCATTGTCTAATTCTCGTGCATTCTTCAATACACTTCAGGTGGTCTTTCCATTTGAGTTATTGGCTAGGTTGGTCACTGACCCCTAAAATAAGAAATATATGTACTACATCTCGGGCTGTGCTCCTAAAGTCAATGGAGACTACATGGCTGTTTTGGACTCCTGCAGCAGCCAACAGTGGCTCGATATAGTCAAATATACAAGGAATATTGCCTCCAGACTGGCACTGTTTCATAGTGCCAAAGGGTGCTGTGCACCAGGCTAGTGGAATACTGGAGCCTACTTTCCTAGCTTATCTCTAGGGTCAACAGTGCTGTAGCATCCTGGCTGTGTGAAGGACATACCAAGTGGAGCAATGATCACCTGAGTACTGTGAGTAGAACTTAAACACAATTGGCATTATGGCCTGCTCCCATGGAGAGATAACATGTATGGTATTGCAAACCAGAAGCTTAAATCTATTTATTGCAGCTCAAAGAGAAACATGTGCATTGATTACTGCATTAATTAGCATTAAGTACTGTACTTATATCTCCTGGATATATGCCTGATATTATAGTGATATCTTTTCTATTCTATACCATATGTGAAGGGATATTAAATATGTTAAAAGTCCTGGTAAACTTTATTTTCTAAGTAATTAATGAACATGCCTATAAAGTAAAAATGGCTAACTTGCCTGAGAGCAGTTTGGGCAACAGCCCTTTTAATTTAAAAAAAACCCACCAAATTAACTTGGGGGCAACCTCTTAGTCTTCACCCCACACCAGGTGACAGATGTGCTTAACCCAGGTTTCCCTTCTAGCCCTTATTCCAGAACCTGTCCCACTGATATGTGGGGAAGACTAACAAATGCACAGGCCATCCTGCCAGGGCTAAGGATTTCCCACCAGAAGGGAAACAGCAAATGAGATGGCTGGGACCCACTTCAGCTTAGCCCCTTTGAGATGGCCCATGGACAGCCTTTCCTTACGCAGGACCTGGAAACCAGGTTCTGATCAAAACTTGGCAAGAAAACAAGCCACACTCTCAATTAGAGCCAAAATGGAAGGAAACTTACTCTGTAGTTCTGATCACTCCCATAGCTATTAAAGCTAAAGGAATTGCCAGCTGAGTGCAATTATCCCAAGTGAAGCCAGCTGCCCAAAAAAGTGCCAGCTCACCAGAAGCATCTGACAGGATGTACAAGTGCCAGTCATTGGATGGCCTGAAATACATCTTCAAGAGACAAAGGTAACAATTGTCTGTGCCAAAGCCTATTGTTCCCTCTAACTCTAGCCCAGATGTCTATTGCTAGGGGAGGGCAAACCAGACACCACTTAAGAAATCTTGTCTGATTTCATTTCCTGTAGTTTCTCCCTATATTATAACTAAAAGGCCAATGTCTCTTCTCATACTTCTCTTAGCTGTGTTAGGCATAACCACCACCATGGAAAACTGGGATTGTCAATTTATATCAAACCCTGTTGTCTGTTACAATCTCCCCATAAAGTTAACCAACAGCATTTAAAACCTGTGGAATAAAGCCCACCAACTCTGGCAAGATGCAGGCTTTATAGGCACCTGGCCTTTTCTACTTTTATGGTCCAGTATCCTCTTAGTGGGACCATATGTCAAAATTTTAATTAAATTTATTTCTTCCAGAATCAATATCTTGTTAGCCATATGGGACTTCATATGCCAGATTTGTCTTTCACCAACTGTGATAGACTAGCAGGAGGATTTTACAGGTTGTCAGGTAGGGCCTACTGCCCTTAACCAGCCGAAGTAATTACAGAAGAATGGCCTTCATCCTTCAGCATCCCTTTAAGAATAAAGATGTAAACTCTCTGAGGGGGTAGATGAGACAGGCTAATAAAATAGGGAATTAACAGATGGATCTGGAATCTGGCAGGAAATCCCATGTGGCCATGGTACCACCAAGATGGCTGCTGGAAGAGCTTGTGAGAACTCCCATTCAGAACAAGATTTCCTCCAGAAGCCAGGAGAAGCCCCAGATATTCTCCAGACACCTTATCACTGGACTCTCCCAGGGGATTGATGGGTGGGATAGCCAATCAAAACAGCAAACAGCTGGGACTCCTCCCCTGTCATTACCAAAGGGGTGGAATAATTAATACCTTAAAAAGCAAACACAAAGGCTGACTGGCCCCTGCTCTTGCCCTTTCCCCCCTATTCTTGCCTTTCTTCTTCCCCCTGTTCTGGCCTTCTTCTCCCCTCCCTCACCCCTGCCTGGAATAACAGGCAAGTAAAATCTGGGCATTTATAATCTGTAATGGAGAATTGTAGTCTGTAAATTGACCCTTTTTTATCATTTTTCAACCCCCTCCTCTCTACGTGGGACCCATGATCTCTTATTTTCTCTCATTTCTCTTTCTTCCCTTCCTTAATAAATTACTAGCCTAACTAGCCTGGCTTGCTCTTGAAATTCATTTCTTGTACCTTGGCCAAGAACCTGGAGAAAATCTGACACTAAGGCACTGTTTAGCCTCTGACTTTTAGGTCATTTTTCCTCCTTTAAAGGAAAAAAAATGTTTCTAAATCTGCTTATTTAACTTTTTTACTTTCTACAAATGTTAAACAGTTTAACAATAATTCTGATTTTCTTATAAATAAATATAAAATATTAACTCTTAGAACACCCCTTGTCAGGTTGAGTCTCAAATGAGTAGGAGGAGAACAAAATACATACAATTCTATTTAATAGAATCTCTTTCAGAGTAAGTCCATATACTGTACACATTTTCCTTCAGTATCCCCTAAAATTTAGTTACAGGTTACACATAGTGAGGAAAACATTTGAAAAGGAACAGAAGACATGAGTTCTTGGATAGCCTTTGATCTCAATTATCTCATTCCTGAAAGTTTTTATCACAGTGTCCTCTGCAGAACCCTAGCAGTTCCTTGGAGAAATCTCAGTCAGTGCTTTAGGGGAAAGGAAGTAGGGGCAGTGGTTGGAGTTCCAGACTCCACGGAACTTTTAACTAGGGCAGCAACATGTCATTTGTGATATGTATTAGATTCCATTTTAGATTATTCAGAAGAAAGCAATAGGTAACATGTACTAAAAACAACCACATTCTAGTAAAGCCCAAACTGTTGAAACCATACAGAAAATATTTTCTGGCTTATTTCTTTACAGGAATGATACTGCTTAAGTGGATGTTCGGTTTGTGGTAACTTATTGACCTTTAAATTTTTATTTTAGCACTTTTCTTGGTGTTATGTTTCACATTAAAGAAAAAAAGTAAAGGAATGAACTTCCCTTCTGGATTTTTTTCCTTCTGGATATCATACAAAAGCAACAAGTTAAACAGGGAAAAAAAACTCCAAGTACATTTTCAGCAATATCAAAAGATGAACATAATCTTCACTCTCTAAAAATGTGGAGGAGTTTCCAAAAGAAGGTAAATATGTCTTAAAAAGTTGAACCAGTTGACTCAGGAGTAAGAAGAGGTGGAGAAGAAAATTTATGGATTTTCATTATAAACCTCATAGAACTAAATGGCTTTTTAATAAAAGGATTACAAAGTCAGTAAGAAGAGTTTGAATAGGTATAAGCTGTAATATGTATCTGAAAAGCTTTATACATAATGGCTCTTCCAAATCCCTTTGGCATGGTTTCTCTTTCTGTGTATGGAAGCTTCTAAAAAAGAATGAAATTGTACCCCTCCAATGTCATTTTCTGTTCTCTCCTAGAATCTCCTTGAGATTTCATGAATGACTGCATTTCCTTCATGAATAAGGCTTATCTTTGGCAATTGTTTAAACCAGAATGAAAGAGAACTTCTATTACAATGGGAAGCTAGCATTTCAGAGAAGAATGGCTATCAATTTTAAGAGATAAAGATATACCCTTTCAACCACTAAAGCTGCATTCAGTCATTGCAGGGCCTCTGAAAAGCCACTGACTGAATGTTAATGGAGTGGTGTCTAACCCTCAACTCTCTCTCCAGGTGTGAGGAGGACTGTGTGGCTCTTCAGTAAGGATTTGGGTAGAAGAGAGCATTTGTGCTAGAAACTAAGAAATCGAGAGGAATGGGGAGGGTGTGCTGTGAGAGAAATGGTGTCTGCATGGTATGAGGGTGGGGTGGAGTGGGGGTGAGGAGCTCAGGTCTTTTGAATGCACCTGTGTTAAGGCTCCTGCATACCCTACTTATCTACTTTGCCTGACTTTGCTTCTAGAGACAGACTGGAAGAGAGAGAGAGTATGAGGGAAGGTTAGAGACCAGGGAAGTCTTCCTCAGTTACATTGTCTTGTCCACTTATAACCTGCCAAAAATACAAAAGTTTTCATTCATGGTAAGAATATTGACAATTTACATTATTCAAAATATGGTTTCAAATGGGAAAGAAAGATTGGTCAAATTTTTCCTTTAGCCTTTTAAACTTTTTGGTTTCTTTGCATTCCCAAATATTTAGGCATGGCTTATTAGATTAGCAACAGGTATACTTGTTTTGATTATTTGGCTCAAAATCTAAAATTTGTACAGCATTTTACATGCAATTAAACTTTTCAAACAAAACAGGATTTGGAAAGAAACAGGAATCTGCAAGGAAAATGTGAATATCGATCATGGAGGTTTCTATCGCTGCATGAACCACCTTTCCCTGTAATTGCTATTACTGATGTGGGCTATGGGTGGGAGGCTCTTTGTGTCTTCGGAGATAACCTTAACCTAAGCTTGTCTGTCCTGACTTGTGGGTGTGGGATGATGAGAGGCTGCAGTCCTGCCCTTGGTGACCATGGCAATGACTCCAGTCCCAGGAAACAGTTTATCAATGCAAACTCTATAAACTTTAAATATTTAGGGGAAATGCAAACCGAATATGCTAAAATCTTATCTAGAATGTATGAAGTCCATGCTAAAAGCTTACCTAGGATGTGGAAGATATATGCTAATTCAAGCCTATTGAGAACTGAAACAAAAGGACCATTTGGCCTTTCCTCTCTGTATAAAAGGGACTCAAAAATCTTGTTCGGGGCTCAGGTTTGCAACAGAAACCTCCCGAGTCCGGCTGGCCATCAATAAACCATTTTTCCTTCTCAAAATCATTCCTGAGTCCTGGCCTTTCTCTACACAAATAATTGAACCTCTCTCAAATTCTACAACATTACCAGAAGAAATAAGTCATTTTCATTCTGAACAAGGACAGAAAACACTGGCAAAACACAATGTATAGTCGTATACTGAACTCATTTCAAAACAGATATAAATTCATTTTAATGACAACATAATTAAGTCCATGCTGATTTAAATGTAAAAGGAGAAAATACAATAAATAAGCAAAAAGTTATTTAATAATATTAGCTGCACCATATTGTAAGTCTGTATGAATTAGAACAATAGACTCTCCCCCGAGAGTAAAAGCTATTTTAAATGGGGGGATTTAGGTTATATTGCTATCTGAGCATAAAACTAGTGCCTAGGGGAAAAAAAAATCTACTTTTATCAAATGATATCAACTCATATCATACTGCACTGCTTATTAAAAATCATATCCACCCACCCCTTTCCTTCAGTACGTAATTTTCAGTCTCTGGAGATATCCTGAAATGTACTGACTTGCTCCTGTAACTGATCTCCTGATATATTTCTAGAACTGCTGACCTCTTGGTTTTTTGTTCTATGTCAGTCCCACTCTGAAGATGGGGACAGATGGTTGGATGTCACTTCTCAAATCCTGCCAACTTTACCATCACCGAATTTTCTGACTTAAAACATTGTTCCCAAAACTATTAACCACTTTAAGCATTTATGGCCTACTCCCATTCTTAGAAATGCCAGCCATTTCCGATGAATGCAAATGCTGCTCTAAAATCTGTGTCTTTTCAGGGATTGATTTCTTGCCTATTTTGATCTCTTTCCTACTAAACTATGTTTTTATTTTCCTGAACTAAGTTTAACTTTGCTCTTTCTGTAGAGATTGTACTGCTATCTTAGACTCATATTTAGTCACGTTTGGGAATTTCCTCCCCACCCCCCAAAAAAGAAAAAGTACTAACTAGAAGCTATGTGTAATGATCATATTATTCTGTTTAATCTTCCCCAGCATTTTACAACTCTTCTCAACATGGCTGAAAGAACTTTTGGCTAGCTATTAAACATCTACAATAACAGCCCTGGTGTAAGTATGTCTGACACGCTCTGACAAAAGGCTAGCATTTGCCTCGATTACATATAAAGAATGTGTATATTGACACCTTATTTGAGCTGTCACTAGTAAATCTTAAGATCTTAAAGCAAATATCCAGCTTGACATGAGGCTCAGACCAAAGATGCCTACAGAGGAAAACTGAAGGCAGTGGACTAGGAGTTATTTTGTTCCTAACGATTAAATATGTCACCCTACTTTCAAAAATAGACATCATTACTGCTAAATTACTCATAAAATCCATGTCTTGGATTCAAGTCAACCATTTCCATACAGATTTAGCTTAGGGCATACAGGCCATATAGGTCAAAGAACAATGTGTTTGTGAGAGTTGCTACTTTATCTAGTCTCCATTCATTTGGCATTAATTTGTATCATGGGCCTCAGGACAAAGTTGATTCAAGCTCCAGGTTGCAGATGGGATTGATGGACTGTCTTGATCAACTAGGAAAGATTTCTCTCAGGGTGTCTGGCAACAACAAAATAAATTTGGCAACAGACAAAAGAGAAAATGGGTTTCGTCTCATTGAAGGCTACGTGGTCCATAATAAGTGCTTAATAAATATTTGTCAAATAAATGAAGCATTATGCCAACCTTAATCAATTGTCAGCAACTACCTGGAGAGTACTGAAGTGAGATTGTGCCAAGGGCCAAGTTGGTAAGAAAGAGTTTCCTGAGCACTTATCTATGTCTGCAATGTGCTGTGGAGTGGTGAATGGGCCCATTTGTGCCATAAATCTGCCATTGCCATTTTAGAGGTGTGTGCATTTTCAATTATGTATTCCTAAAAGTCCTAACAGAGTGGTAAATAAAAAAGGAAATGTGGATTTAATCCCTAGTGACTAAAGATTATGTTAGCTAAATAAGAATGAGAATTATTAATGCCCAGGGACTGTGTTTCCAGACTAGTGTTTGTGCCTTTGTATTTTCAAAATTCATAAGCTACCACCGAGCAGGGCATGAATTCAGTTGTTTTTCATAGTAAAGAAGTTTTCTGGCTAAAATATGCTTATCATCTGACCACTACTGCTCCCCAAACATTAAAGACCTTTTGGTAGAATCTAAAATGATAAAATGGTACCATTTTCAACTCATGAGGCCACCAAACAGATGCCACTGAAATTTCAACAAACAGCTTATAAATCTAGCATTACCTTTTCTTTAAAAAGATATTTCAAGAGGGATCTTAACTACTTTTATAAAAAAGAACTGAAGGAGGAAATGGTCACAAATTAAATTAACATATGTTGCCTAAACTATTCTCAAACTTCAAAATGATCAGCATAAACATATTTCCATTTTCCTCTTTATACATTGTTCTTCAATAAGAAACAATGGCTAGCAATTGTTTTTGTTTGTTTTTTACATCTCTCTTGGTCTCTTTCTCTAGCAATAGTTGGAGTCTACAAAAATTAAGAAGACTCCAATGTCTCCATAAATAAGTTGTATAATAAACATTACTGTGTTGAATAGAATGAAAGACATGATACCATTCAAGTTGGAATTTTGGTTCTATCTCTTGCAGTCTGTTTGAATTTAGGCAAGTTCCTTCACCACTCTGTAAAATGAAAATAATAATATTGACATATCAGAATTTTCAAGAGAACTACATGGTATAATATATCTCAAGAACAGTACCTGTCACATGGAAGTTATTTAATAAACCAAGGGTATCATTATGATGTCAAGGAGTACAAAGAGTAAGCCTTATAAGGACTGACTTTAAAAAGACTCAGGGAAAAGCAAAAGAAAATTGTAAAGAATATTATTTCTTCAAATGTAGATAAAAGAATAAAATATAATGCCTGCCCCTCCACTGCTGAGTGATGGCATTAATATTCCACATTATATTAAAGACATTTTTCTTTATGAAGGATGACTCCAATGAAACAGGAAGTTAGGGAGGTAGAAACAAATGGCAGGAAGAGTGACCAGGTAATAAATGAGAAAGAAACTGGGGAAATGAGTAAAATTGGTAAGTGTCCGTGTCATTGAACTCAGTGGTTCACTATCTCATCTATGTGAATAAGCAGAGAGCTAAAGGTCTCACTCAGAGCAAAACTCAAAGTTTATTAGATAATCAACAAAGGGCACTTACTGTGAATAAAGGCAGAAAAGTGGAAGTTGGCTGGAGGTCCTATTAGTCACATAGTCTAACTGTTGTTGATGTAGGCTATGGGTGGGGGGCTGTTCATCTCCTCATAGATAACCTGAGCTGTATGTGTCCTGAGCTATGCTATGGAACAGTGAGAACTGCAGCCCTGCCCTTGGTAACCATAACAACAACTCTGGTCCCAGAAAAATAGTTTAGCAATGCAAACTCTATAAACTTTAAATATTCAGGGAAAACGCAAACAAAATGTGCTAAAAGCTTACCTAGAATGTAAGAAGTCCATGTTAAAAGCTTACCTAGGATGTGGAAGATATATGTTAATTCAAGCTTATTGAGCACTGAAACAAAGAACCATTTGGCCCTTCCTCTGTGAAGAAAGAATTCAAAAATCTTGTTTGGGCCTCAGATTTGAACAGAAAGCTCCCAAGTCTGGCTGGCCATAAGTAAATTAGTTTTTTCTTCCCAAAATTATTCCTGAGTCCTGGCCTTTCTATACACAAATAATTGAACCTCTCTCGACTTCTATAACTTATTGGGGGGCTTATCTGGGGTTTGCAAAATGAAGGCCAGAGAATGTAGCATTTCACTACCCCTTCTGGATCCCCAAGGAAGCTGGGAGGACTCAGGTGAACCCCAATCTGGGTGCACCTGGATTACATTTAATCCAAAAAAGATGTGAGCTCCACCAGAATCTTCCCAATGAGAATCAAGGGCAATGAAAAGTCTGAAAAAATTCTGAGAATGAGAAAGACTCCAAACATGGAAAAGATAAGACCCCTGGTGGCATAGCGTAGGAAAAGCCTAATTCTAAAATTCAGAAGGAGCCTGATCTGCTCTCTAAAGGAGGAGGACCCAGCACTCCTGAAAATATGGGAGAAGACATCTCCTCCAGATCTGAAAGGGAAAGGGAAAAAAAAAGGGGAAAAGCCTGGTGTTTTGGGTTTGTCTAACTGCATGTTAGTATCTGGTTATGGTCTTATCTCCACTGAGGGTAGTGAAACATTGATTATAATAAGAAAGGATGTTTATAGGTTTGAGTCCTAACATCCTGGAAATTGGTCTGGATTTTGAAAAACTTGGTTACAGGAAAATGAAATTGGCTTTCTAGTGAAGCTTGGTCTGGGTGTAAAGTTAAACAGTGTAAGGTCTAGCTGGAATCTTTTGTTATGGTGCTGAATTGCAAATGAATTTGCTTTACAGACAACAAGTGTAAACAGAGATCCTGTTCAGATGTTAATGTTAAGTGTTCTCTCTTTCTAAAGTTTGTAGCAGGTGTGGGGGCAGCTGTGCTGAATAGAATTTGTTAGTCAGATTAATAATTTTGTGCTTCTGTCTGTGTCAGCTCAATTCTAGTGTTAGAATTGTGTAATTATATAAAGTGGTAAAATTTGGTTAAGCTGAAACCCTCCCTTGCCATTGACAAAGGAGTGAATTGATTGTAGTTTATAAAGCAAAACTGCAGTGAGAATGTGTGTGTGCATGCTCTGTTGTCTTGCCTCTGTGGGTCCACCCCATTTGCCAGAACTCAGGGATTGTCTGTGTCCCTGTCTGTGCCACACACCCAAGTATATTGGAGCTGGCCCAGTCAGGGTGGCTGATGGAGCCAGTGACTTGAATCATAGCCCTGCCAGGATGGGGGGTCCCTGGGAAAGGTGCAGAATTTTAAAGTTCTTTCAAGCCATTTTAGTAGCCTGGAACTTACTACCATCAGTTTATCTCCCCTCCTCCCTTTAGGAGGATGCATAACAAAAGCAGAGAGCTGGGAAGGGGGAGCAGCTTGCCCCTTTCCAGTGAATCCATGCCTTCTATTCATAAGTCACATTCCTATCAAATCACTGATCAACCTGGAAAGGGGGAGGTAAGGGAGATCTCTCTCTTTTTAAGTCTATGTAGAAATGCTTTGAAATGTTTAAAGCTCTAAACTGGTAAAATACCTTGGTCTAAAGGAAAGAGGCTATTGCTTGAAAACAATAAACCTCTAATCACTTGACAGCCCTTTTAATGGTTTGACTAGGATCAGTCAGCAGTAAGGGTCATGAGATACTGCAGGAGAAAAAAAACAGGAAAGCTTCACAGGGTTGTTACTAATAAGGTTCTTGTAACTTAATTAATAAAGGTATCCAATTCATCTTAAAGTAAAACATACTAAGAACTGTAGCTAAGAATTAGAATCATTGTATAAGTATATATATATATATATATATATATATATATATATATATATAAGTTGGTAGCTGGGTCTATTGCAATGGAGTAAATGTAGGCTGGATTTTAGCTATTGTGATGGTAACTGCAGACTGCATTTACTTTTGATTCCTGGAAATCTAGCCCACCCCTTAACAATTCAACTTAATAATTAAACTTTAAAAACTTATAGTTAAATTAGAAAAAGGGGGTTTATGCATATCACTTTTGTGCCATTCTAAATACTTTTTGTCTTCTCATTTCCTCTTTATGCTTTTAAAGGAAAAACTGTCTTTTTCCTTGACCTTTAAAATAATATAAATTAATTCTGATTGGCCATTTCCACCAGAAATCAGAAATAACTGTTGCCAGGTTTTCTAGTAATAAATAATATTCTTCCTAGGGTACCAGGCCTTACTAAGCAACCCCCCATTGTTCAGGCTGTCTCAGAAAAAAAAAAAAAATGAGTAAAAGCTACCCAGTTTCTTTTGAGTCTAAACAGAAGTCCAAATGCTTGTCAGATTCCCTCCAAATAGTAATTTTGTCAGGCATTGCCACCTCCTCCACCCCACTCACAACCTTATTGCCTGCATTAGTACCTGGTACATAATAAGTGCTCAGTAAATAAATTGATGTGTTTAAAACCTCACAGGAAAATTACTATAAAGCATTTCCTTTAATTGTTGTCTTAATTCATTCATATGTGTGTATGTGTGTATATGTATATCATCTATACTAATGTAATGTTATCTGTCATATTAGAGAGTTTATAGCTATGTGCACCAGTAGTTGGACTGTGGATATAAAATGTTATAGCCCTTGATTATATATATATATGTATTTTTTTTACTCCATGTTTGTAACTTTAATTATAAACAAAGAATTAAAAAGGGTAATTTTAAATAACAAATTGGTGTTTCTGTATCAAACTATTCATGTCTGCCTATTAGATCAATTTATTAAAATTAAATATGCAATTATATAATATATATATATTTCTAAAACCCAAACTAAACTAACATTATAAAAGGTCATGTAAAATCTAAATATACAGAACTGTTAAAAGACTATGAAATCCTCATTAAATTATAATAAAAACAGGTTAAATAATTGCTTTATATTCTAGAGCCTAAAAGTTGGTATGCTTTTGAAATTATTCAGTTTTTAAATTTTCAAAAATAAAAAGTTTTACACCCCTATAAAAAGGAAAACAACATTCTTTATTTAATCAATAACAAGTTCAACTTGTTTGGCTTAAGTATAATCTCTTAAGTTTATAAAATACCAGGTTGATAAGTTAACATTGTATGTGTTAAATCTTTAGAATAATGGAAACTGTAAACTCGTGTTTCATGAAATTAAATTAAGTGTAAAACTGTTTCCTCTCTCTTAGATGCAAGGGATAGATTCCATAGGTTGCTAATTGTAATCTGGAGTAAATTTGCCAGTCTATAATTGTGGTCAATTGTAAAAAGTTTGTAAAAACATTTCTGAACTGAAATATTTAAATGGTTCGAGTTCTAAAAGTCATTGTTAACTAAAACCTGAATTGGAATTAATGGCAAAAAGTAAAATCATGGTAATAAAACCTGTCTGAAGGTCACTGCAAGGTATATATTTAAGTAAATGGCAATGGAAAGTTACCTTGATTCCATTAGGAATCTTCCATTTTCATTTTAACAATGAAAAAAAATTTTTTTTCTTCTACTACTAAGGTAAAATGCCTGCTAATATCTTCATGGTAAAAGATAAACATTTAAAAAAATAAACAAAGTCATTTGATACATAGTGTGTTGCATTAAAAATGTTTAAATATATATAAAAATAAGGGATAAACTTTAACATTGTCAAAACGGACCTTGAATACATTATAGCTTGCCTCTCTGTAGGAGTTATTGGCTAAGGCTGGTCCCTAACCTGCCAAATAATAAAAGCATTTGCTATATCAGGCCTCTGGTTGTGCTCCTGAAGTCAATGGAAACCACGTTGCAGTTTCAAACTCCTGCAGCAGCCAATGATGGCTTGGTACAATGGACACCATCTCCAGACTGGCACTGTTCCATAGTGCCAGAGGGCACTGTGCACTAGGCCAGTAAAATACTGGAAACTCTCTCTAGGATCGACGATGCTGCAACTTGCTTACTGTGTGAAGAACATGCTAAGTGAAGCCGTGATTACCAGGATACTCTAAGTAAAACTTAAACACAATAGGCATTATGGCCTGTTCCCATGGAGAGATAACATGTAAAGTATTACAAAGCTGAAATTTAAAGCTATTAATTGCAACTCAGAATCCTTATGCATTAAGTAATACATTAATTAATATTAAGTACTGCAGTTTTATCCTGTTCTAAATATACGCCTAATAATTATAATGTTATCTTTTCTATTCTGGATCAGGTACAAAAGTACATTAGACATGTTAAATTCCTGGTAACTTCATTTTCTAAGTAGTTAATAAACATGTGTATAAAATAAGGTGGTGGTCTAAGCCGAAAACAATGAGGCCACCAGTGGCTTGCAGGTCGCTGGTTAATTGGTGCCAGGCTCAGTCACCACTACTCTACTGTGTAGCAAAATGAGGCTTGCTGCTAGTGATGGGTTGCCTATTGACCAGTCAAAATTACCAGAAATTATTCAATTAAAACCAAAACGTAAAAAACTTTATTCTGTAGTTCTAATCACTCCCACAGCTAAAAAAGAAAAAAAAAAAACCTAAGAAAATTTTCAACTTGTTGCACTAATCCTGAATGAAACCAACTTCCCAAAAGGTGCCAATTCACCAGAAGTACCTGATGGAACACTTGAGTGCCAATCATTAAACAGCCTGAAATGCATCTTCAGAACAAAGCTAAGTACCTAATACTGTTATCTATTACAATTTCTCTCTGAAAATAAATAAAAAATATATATACTGTTGTCCACCAACTTTTAAAAAGGGTGCCATTTTTATAGGCACCTAACCTTGTCTCCCTCTGTAATCCAATGTCTTCTCTTAAATACAGGTATTCCAAAATTCTAATTGAATTTGTTTCTTTCAGAATGAACATCTTATTAGCCATATGAAAACTTCATCCAGCTTCATAAAGAATGCCAGACCCATCTTCCTCCAGTCAAAATAAAAAAACATATTTTTACACCTTGTTAGGTAAGGACTACAACCCGAGGCCAGCAGGAAGTAGTTACAAAAAAAGAGATCATCTCCCTTCAGCCCCCCTTTAGGATTAAAGGTGTAAACTCTCTAAGGGTAAAATTAATAGATGGATCTGGAGCTTGGCAAGAAATCCGTGTGAGCACCAATAACCCCCTGGGAGCCCCACCCCCAAGATTCTACTGTCAGCAGTGCTGATTGCTGGGGGGTCCCTCCCCCAGGATTCTACTGTCCAGGACGAAAACTTCTTCTGAAAACAGGATAAACCCTGGATGTTACCCAGGAACTTTGCCTTTGGGCCCTCACTGGGAAATTGATAAGTGGGATAATCAATCAAAACAATGAACAGCCACCCACCTCATAACTCCAACAATAATTATGCCGAAGCTTAGCAAGTTAAGTTGGCATAAAGGGGAGAAATGATATGGGCTATGGGTGGGGGGCTGTTCATCTCCTCATAGATAACCTGAGCTGTATGTGTCCTGAGCTATGCTATGGAATAGTGAGAACTGCAGCCCTGCCCTTGGTAACCATGACAACAACTCCAGTCCCAGAAAAACAGTTTAGCCATGCAAACTCTATAAACTTTAAATATTCAGGGAAAACACAAGCCAAATGTGCTAAAAGCTTACCTAGAATGTAAGAAGTCCATGTTAAAAGCTTACCTAGTATGTGGAAGATATATGTTAATTCAACTTATTGAGCACTGAAACAGACCATTTGGCCCTTCCTCTGTGAAGAAAGAACTCAAAAATCTTGTTCAGGGCTTGGATTTTGAACAGAAAGCTCCTTAGTCTGGCCAGCTGTAAATAAATTACTTTTTCCTTCCCAAAATTATTCCTGAGTCCTAGCCTTTCTATATGTAAATAATTGAACCTCTCTCAACTTCTACAACATTATAACAACAACGAAACTCCGTTGTTTGCAAAATAAAGATTTATTTCTCATTCATAGTACCATTCACTGTGTGTGAGCAGTGGGACAAAGACTAAGAAGACTCTGCTCCCTGGAGTCATTTAGGAACCCAAGGCCCTTCCATCCACAGACTTCATCATTGTCTAGAGCTTCAAAGTTCACCACTGGGTCCTCTACATCTGGCTGGCAGGTGAAGGGTAAGAGAGAATGGGGAAGATCTCATAGGAGTGTCCTAAGAAAAAAAAAAGAGGGGGGGGGGAAATGTTAGATGAACACATAGCAGTATCTCTTCCATAAGGGCAGACACCAAAATGATGAGTTTGCTATCCAGATAAATGGGCACATATCAGAAGAAGCCAAAAAAATCCATAGGAATAACAAATAGTAAAACCAAAGAGAAAACAAAACAAACAAAACAAGCATTAAACTTTTTCCCAACTGTCAGCAAATAAGATGAGTCAATATAAGCCAAAGAAAAGAGTTAGGAGACTTCTGGTGCTGGAAATCATCAAGAACAAGAAAGAAAGCAATGCTAGCTCACTGTATATCAGCTTGAAACTCAGGGAGGAAAGCAGGGAAAACAATGTAGAATTATCTTTCTCATGAAATGAATAGAGGAAGAGAAGCAGTCAGGAAATGCAACAGAGGGGGGCTTTGAGGCATAGAGCACAGCCTGAAGCCCTGAGCAGACACTAGGAGGTCAGATGAGGAAATGCCTTTCAGAGGCAGAGTCTTCACAGCCATCAGGAAGTTGATTTTGAAAAATATTCACAACACACATATACATAAACACTCACAGAGAAAGTAGTAACAGCACCAAATCTACCTTGCTCTAAGGACAGCCTGGCATATCAGAATATATCAGATGGGATCAAATGGGCTGATTTTCAAAGCAAAGACTCTGAATAGTGTTGCTATTGTTGTTTACATTATTTTTTATTTTTTTAAATCCTCTGCAATGACAATATACATGAATAATTTTTTTAAAACCTTTTAAAATGAAATTAAAAGCATAGAAATGGCTAGGGGATCTAAGAAAGGAAATCAGATGATCTAGTGACAGGGATAAACCTATTATTCCTTTTAAGGTTTTTTAAGATTTCATAGTAGTCCTGAAACAATTTCAGAATTCATGAATCATTTCAAGGTCTTACCACTGTTTGTCATTTTGGCCAAACATGTTGGCTTCCCTGAAGTGACTAGCAGAAAAAATGCTTATAATCAAAATGGGATTTCTTTGCTTGTTTCAGAAACAGCAGGGAAGAGTGAAGTTAGTTTATTTTTCTAGCAAGACTATAAGACTATATAGAGAAGAGAGTTTGGAAAGTAAAATAAGGTAATGGTAGCAGAAAAGAAGGCAGGACCCAGGAAAGAGTGGTGGAAGAAGAAATGGCTCTTGTGTATTTCCCAAATGGCCACATAAATTCTATACTGGCTCAGAGATGGACTGAGAAACATAAACTCTGCCCCTAAGCACTCCTACTGAAAATGCTGACTGACTTATTCTATGTCAGCATGGAGAGAGAAGGGATGGCATGGGAAGTAATAGTTGATTATTTTAAGTGAGTGGGGAAAATCACTTAATTGGTAATCTCAAGAACCATTATGCAAGTCATACTTTTGAGCCTATTAATGTCACTCCTTATCAGTTATACTAAATGAAATCATCAAAATGAGGAAAGATATAAATACTAAGTTTTTGTTGCTGTATTAGATATATACATTCTTTTCCCCAGTGCCCTACCTTTCTGGGAACTGTCCCTCACAGTTCTATACTTTCCATGGGAACAATCCTTCTGTAGATGTATATCTGCTCCACTTTACACTGCAGCCAATAGTGAGGAGCTGACCTTCACCCAGAGATGAACCTTTGGTCAATGGGTTGGTCCAGAAATGAGCATCTTATTTCACAAGACCATCTCCACCCTTCCCTGCTGGGTGTTTGGAACTGGAACTGGGAAAGAAATGGTCTGTCTTCCATGATTAAAACTGCAACAGAATTCTAGATTCATACGCTGCATTTCTCTTGTCATTTGCTCCCCACCCCCTAAAAGCAACAACAACAACAACAGAAGTTTGACTGAAGCAGGAGAGGAAAATTAAACACATGCAAGGCATAGAGAGAGGTTGATCAAGCAAATAAGAAATGAAACCTTCAAATTTTAAAAAATTTTAAGTGGCTTTGAATATTAGTTGCATCCTTGCGCTTTTGTAAGGCTTAGTTACTGAAGTCTTCCAGAATTCCATGAATTGCCCATCTCATAAAGTCAAGCTATTTCAAGAAACCCTGTCATCAAAATTAACAGATCCCTAATCAATAAAACAAGAATTTCTACAAGGGGAACACATTAAAAACAACTTTAATAGATGTCAATGGGAGAATTATTATTAAAAAATGTCACATAATTATGTTTCTATTAAAAACCATATTCATGAAGACAACACAGCAACATAGTAAATATTTCTGTAGGAAAATAAGAACACAAAATTGTATGAAGTTCAGCAAATGATGAGATACAAGATGAATATGAAATCAGCAGCATTTCTGCACACGGATGAGCAATGTAAGAAGGAAATTTAAAAAAAAAGTCCAGTTATAATAATGGCTAAGAATCAATACATTTTTTAAAGATTTATTTTTCATTTATTTCTCTCCCCTTTACCCCTCTCCCTCACCCCATTGTCTGCTCTCTGTGTCCTTTCACTGTGTGTGTTCTTCTATATCTGCTTGGATTCTTGTCAGTGGCACTGGGAATCTGTGTCTCTTATTGTGTCATCTTGCTGTGTCGGCTCTCCATATGTGTGGTGCCACTCCTGGGCAGGCTGCACTTTTTTTGTGTGGGGTGGTTCTCCTTATAGGGTGTACTCCTTGTGCGTGGGGCTCCCCTACGCAGGAGACACCCCTGCGTGGCACAGCACTCTGCGCACATCAGTGCTGTGCATGGGCCAGCTCACCACATGGGTTAGAAGGCCCTGGGTTTGAACCCTGGACCTCCCATGTGGTAGGCGAATGCTCTATCCATTGAGCAAAATCCACTTCCCAGAATCAAATATTTGGTCATAAACTTAACCAAGGACATAAAGGATCTGTATTCAGAAAACTACAATGCATTGCTAAAAGAAAACAAAGAAGAGCTAAATAAATGGAAGGACATTCCACCTTCATTGGAAAACTGAGTACTGTCAATTCTACCCAAACTGATTTACAGATTCTACACAATTCTAATAAAAATCCCAACAACCTTCCTTGCAGAAATGGGAAAACCAATGATCAAATTTATTTGAAAGGGTTAGGGGTCCTGAATAGCCAAGATGTCTTTAAAAAGAGGAAAAAATTTGGAAGACACTTACTTCCTGACATTAAAGCATATTAACTGGCTACAATGGTTACAATGGTTAAAACAACACAGTACATAAAGACAGGCAGATTGAGCAATTGAATCATATCAAAAACTCAGAAATAGACTCTCACATCTACAGTAAAGTAATTTTTGACAAGGAAGTGAATCCCTCCCAGTTGGGCCAGAACAGTTTATTCAATAAATTGTGCTGGAAGAACTGGATATCTATATCCAAGAGAAAGGAAGAGGAACCCTATAACACACTTTATACAGAAATTAACTAAAAATGGATCAAGGACTTAAATACAAAAACTAGAAACACAAAACTCTTAGAAAATAAGTAGGGAAATATCTTCAAGATCTTGTGGTAGGCAGTAGTTTCTTAAACATTTTATGCCAAGCACAAGCAATGAAAGAAAAAATAGATAAATGGGACCTCATCAAAAGACTTTGTCAAAAGACTTTCTTCAAAAGACTTTGTCAGAAAGTAAAAAGGGAGCATACTCAATGGGAGAAAACATTTGGAAATGACATATCTGATAAGGGTTTGAAATCCATGTTATATAAAAAGATAATACAATTCACTGATAAAAAGATAAGCAATCCAATTTAAAAATAGGCAAAGAGAGAGAGAGAGAACAGAAACCTATGAGACACTGCAAAGGCAGTTCTGAGAGGGAAATTTATAGCCCTCAATGCTTACATTAAAAATGAAGAAAGAGCTAAAATTGAAGACCTAATTGCACACCTGGAGGAACTAGAAAAAGAACAGCAAACTAATCCCAAACCAACCTTAAGGAAAGAAATAGTAAAGATCAGAACAGAAATAAATGAAATTGAGAACAACAACAATAGCAACAACAACAAAACAATATAGAGAATCAACAAAACCAAAAATTGGTTCATTGAGAAGATCAACGAAATCGACAAACCCTTAGCCAGACAAAAAGAGAGAGAGAGAGAGAGAAAAGACACAAATAAATAAAATCAGAAATGAGAGTAGTGACATTACCAAAGACCCTGCAGAAATAAAAGACATCGTAAGAGGATACTATGAAAAACTGTATGCCAAAGAACTAGACAATGTAGAGGAGATGGACAATTTCCTAGAAACACACAAACCATCTACACTGACCCTAGAAGAAATAGAAGACTTCAACAAACCAACGACAAGTGAAGAGGTTGAAAGAGTCACCAAAAATGTCCCAAAGATGAAAAGCCCAGGATCAGATGGCTTCACAGGTGAATTTTACCAATCATTCAAAGACAATCTAATACCAATCTTGCTTAAGCTCTTCCAAAATAATTGAACAGGAAAGAACACTACCAAATTCATTGTATGAAGCCATCATAACCCTAATACCAAAACCAGATAAAGATACTACAAAAAAAAAAATTACAGACCAATACCTTTGATGAATATATATGCAAAAATCCTCAACAAAATACTTGCAAATAGAATCTAAAAGCACCTTAAAGAATTATTTACCAGGAGACTTATAACCTACATATATATAGAACTCCTATATTTTGAAAATAAAAAGATAAACAATCCATTTAAAAAATGGGGAAAAGATTTAAACAGACACTTCTCCAAAGAAGAAATACAAATGGCTAAAAAGCACATGAAAAAATGCTCCAAATCTCTAGCTATTAGGGAAATGCAAATCAAAACTACAGTGAGATACCATCTTACTCCCATAAGATTGGCAGCTATGAAAAAAACAGAAGACTACAAATCCTGGAGAGGATGTGGAGGAATGGGAAAACTCATCCACTGCTGGTGGGAATGCAGAAGGATCCAGCCATTCTGGAGACAGTTTCGCAGTTTCTCAATAAACTAGATATAGATTTGCCATATGACCTAGCAATTCCACTGCTGGGCATATACCCAGTAGAATTGAAAAAAAGGACACAAACCAATATATGCACACCAATGTTCATAGCAGCATTGTTCACTATTACTAAAAGTTGGAATCAGCCCAAATGACCATCAGCTGATGAATGGATAAATAAAATGTGGTATACATACAATGGAATACTACTCAGCTTTAAGAACAAATACACTACAAACACATGTGATAACATGGATGAATCTTGAGAACCTTATGTTGAGTGAAGCAACCCAGGCATTGAAGGACAAATACTACATGACCTCAATGATATGAAATAAGTAAACCAAGCTGCCTCAGAGAGCTAGAGACTTGATGATAGGCTTAAAGGAAATTGGGGGGTAGAGGAAGGTTGTAAGCTGACACCTACATGGGTAAAATCTATGATAAGCTGGAGGTAAGTATTTGTACAAGGAAGGGATAAAATGGGGTCATAGGGTTACCTTTGGGTGGGGCTTTGCAGGCTTGAGGGGGCTAGGCATGGGAGGATAGGTAATATTGCCCAAGAAATTGGGGGGAGGGTGGGGCAACACATGAACATAGGAGATTGTCAGATATTTGATTGAAAGTATTATGCTAAAAAACTTTTTCAAAAATATAATAAGAAAGGTTACCTGTTTAAGATGCTTAAAGGGGATAATCCAACACAGGACAGGCTCCTAGGGAGTGTGTGAGTGCTCATTTTGCCATAGTGGGTTATATCATTGGATAGAGACCGATATAATGAGAGTGAAGGTATACCCACATCCTGGGAAGGACTGATGTTCTCAAATAGAGGGAATTGTATCTCTCAAGAGAAATGGTGACTCCCAATGCGTTAGGGCAGTTGAGCATATCAAGCCTTCAACACTGTTGCAAGTATCTCTGAACATGGCCCTTCAAGCAATGAAGATTGATTGTCACTGTGGGCCCTGAGGGGAGGGGGAAAGAGGTATTGAATAGATGGAACCAGTGTAACTGTGTGGGCAATAGAAGTGTTTCTCAAAATTACACAAGGATGGATATAAGACATGTTAAATTACACCAAAAATGTATAGGGGCTGATAGGCTAAAATGTAAATCGTAATGTAAAACATAAGATAACTAAAAATTTAGAAAATTGTGTAGTCTAAAATATAAACCACAATGTAAACACAAATGTTACCTTGTTTGAAAGCTATTGTCTCAATATCTGTACAACAGTTTCAGTAAAATATGTAAATGTGAATATGTAAAAAGATTATTGCCGTGGAAGGGAGAAGGGTTTTATGTTGGATATGTGGGAGTACTGTATATTGTATATATGAATTACTGTGATCTAAAACTTTTGTGAAGATAAACTCAATAATTAAGAAAAAAGAAAAGAAAAAGAAAGGACGTAGACACTGAGGAAAAGACAGAAGAAGTTGCCTTGCCAATTTGCATATCGGGCAACACATTGCAGTGATGGAAGGCAGAACATCAAAAACAAAGCTTTTGCATTTTTTAATTTTTTGATACCCCAGTTTATTTTTACCTTAATTTTTTCTAAATTAATATGTATTCTATATCTAACCTTTAAACTCATCACTATATTCCATTTTACTATTAATGGAACCTGGCAATATATTAGGCCTCATTTTTTAAGAAGTTTTGGATCACAGAGAAGTTCAACAATGGCAGGGGAGGAATACTGGTGTGGGATGTTATTGACAGGGGACACATGGTTGGCAGGGAGTTCTCCAGGGCATATATCCAGGGTATATAAAAATGTCTGGATATTTTCATAGTGGTTACAATTATAAACAACAACTGAGGGAGTGCTGAGTTCCTAGCCAGGGGAGCTCTATCACAGTCCCAAAAGGAACAGCAACAATCCCTCAAGTGCAACCGCAAAGACCAAAAAAGAAGGAAGGTCCAACAGTGAGCCCTTGATACTAATGACTATGCTTGTGAGTCTGTGCACCTGAAATAATAACAAGGCTAGAGCTGCAGGGTACCTAAGAGTTACCTCCTGAGAGCCTCCATGTTGCTCAAATATGGCTAGTCTCAAACCCAAACTCAGCATGTAAATGTGTTGCCTTCCCCCCAGCATGGGACATGACTCGCAGGGATGAGCCTCCCTGGCACTAAGGGATTACTACCAAGTACCAGCTGATGATGTAACTAGAAAATGACCTTGAATAAAAGGGTCAACTCAGACCAGGAGAATATTTCAGTCTACATATAATACCAAGAGTTAAAAATGCTTTTTGACCTGAATAAAAGGGGAAAATGGAAAGGACAAATGAGTTCATATGGCTATGAGTCTCCAAAAAGAGCCAGAATGTTATCATAGGGTCGCCCTTATACACACCTCAGCAGAGTCCCAGAGGCAGATAAAGTAGATAAAACCTCAGGTATTGGTTCTTCTGAGGCCTACAGAGACCCACAGATTCTATGGTCATGGCAAATGGAGTTCAGTGCCTTGTCAGTTGGCCTTACTTTGGAGTTCGTGTTTCTGTGTGATGGAGCTGGACTCAGATGGGATCTTTGTTCACAAGCCTCTCCTGTTACTTTTACTAGATCTGTAGTTGGTGCCGGGGTTTAGTGTATACCCAAGGGAACTGAATCTCTGGACTGACCATGTGATAGCTAGGCCCTGAGCCTCAACAAACTTGCAACTACTACACTCTGGTTTATTGGACTTACCCCCCCTCTCAGCTAACATGGAGGTGAAGAAGGTCAACCACCACACCAGGTAGCCAAGAGTGCCTACAACTGAAAGCAGGAAAATTGCATACAGCATCCATGTGGAATCCAAGTCCCCTCTTGATATAGATGTGGAGTGGACACAACCATTTCAAGGTCCACAGGATGGAGGAATAAAGTATGGATTAGAGTGGACTTACTGATATTCTATTCATAAACTATTGCGATTAGTAATCAAAGAAAATGTGGCATTGGTATGGAGAAAGTGGTCATGGTGGCTGCTGGGGGTAGGGAGTGGGAGGAAGAGAAGTATGTGGGGGCATTTTTCGGGACTTGGAGTTGTCCTTGGTGGTGCTGCGGGGACAGTTACCGGACCTTGTATGTCCTTCCATGGCCCACTGGGTGGACCGTGGGAGAGTATGGGCTATGGTGTGGACCATTGACCATGAGGTGCAGGGGTGCTCAAAGATGTATTCACCAAGTGCAATGAAATGTCTCATGATGAAGGAGGAGGTTGTTGTTATGGGGGAAGGAGTGGGGTGAGGGGGGTGGGGGGTATATTTTTTTAATTTAACATTAAAAAAATAAATAAAGACCAAAGAAAAGAATTATATACCATGATCAAGTAGGATTTATCCCATGTTTGTAGGGGTAATTCAACACAAGTTAATCAATTAGCGCAATAAACTGCTTTGATAAATTGAAGAAGAAAATCACACGATCCTCTCAATTAATGCAAGAAAATTATTTGAAAAAATACAGCACACTTTCTTGATTAAAAAAAAACAAACATTCCAAAAGATAGGAATAGAAGGAAGCTTTCTCAATATGGTAAAGTGCAGATATGAAAAACCTACAGCTAGCATTGTACTCAATGGTAAAAGACTGAAAGCTTTCACCCTCAGATTAGGAAAAAGACAAAGATGACCACTGTCACCACTGTTATTCAATATGTGCTAGAGGTTCTAACTAGAGCAATCTGGCTAGACAAAGAATAAAAGGCACCCAAATAAGAAAGGAAGAAGTAAAACTTTCACTCTTTGCTGATGATATGATCCTATATCTAGAATCTCTTGAAAAATCTACAACAAAGCAACTAGAACTAGTAGACGAGTTTAGCAAAGTGGCAGGATTCAAGATTAATGCACAAAAATCAATAGCATTTCTATACACTACTGATATGGAATCTGAGGAGGAAATCAGAAAAAAAATTACATTTATAATAGCAACTAAAAAATCAAATATTTAGAAATAAACTTAACCAAGGACATAATGGACCTGTATTCAGAAAACCACAAAACATTGCTAAAAGAAACTGAAGAAGACAAATAAAGGGAAGGGCATTCCATGTTCATGGATTAGAAAACTAAATGTTATTAAGATGTCAATTCTACATAAACAGACTTATATATTCAATGCAATCCCAATAAAAATCCCAATGGCCTTTTTTGCAGAAATAAAAAAACTAATGATTAAATTTATTTGGAAGTGTAAGGGGTCCTGATTCACCAAAAAAGATCTTTAAAAAGAAGGATGATTGACCATGAGGTGCCGCGATGCCCAGAGATGTACTTATCAAATGCAATGGATGTGTCATGATGATGGAAGAGAGTGTTGCTGTGGGGGGAGTGGGGGTTGGGGGCGGTGGGGTTGAATGGGACTTCATATTTTTTGAATGTAATATTTTTTTAAAAATGAATAAAAAAAAAAAGAAGGATGAAGTTGGAGGACTTTCACTTCAGACTTTAAAGCATACTACTTAGTTACAGTGGTAAAAACAACACAATACATTAAAGATGGACACACTGACCAATGAAACCAAATAAAAAACTCAAAAGTAGACCCTCACATCTACAGGAAAGTGATTTTTGATAAGGCTGTTAAACCCACCCAGTTGGGCCAGAACAATGAGATATCATTTCACACCTATTAGAATGGCTACCATTATAAAGAAGGAAAACTACAAGTGTTGGAGAGGATGTGGAGAGACAGGAACACTTATTCCACTGTTGGTCAGAATGTATAATGGTACAGCCACTGTGAAGAACTGTTTGGCATTTCCTAAGGAAGTTGAATATAGACTTGCCGTGGGACTAGGCAATACAAATGCTAGGTATAAACCCAGAAGAACTGAAAGCAGTGACATGAATAGACATCTGCACCCCAATGTTCACAGTAGCATTATTCATAATTGCCAAAATTTGGAAACAAATCAGGTGTCCATCAACTGATGAATACACAAATTGTGGTACATACACATGATGGAATATTACGCAGCAGTAAAAAGAAATGAAGTTGTGAATCATATGACAACATGGATGAACCTGGAGGACATTATGTTGAGCAAAGCAAACCAGACACAAAGGGACAAATACTGTATGACTGCACTATTAGGAATTAAAAATATTGTGTAAACTCATGGAGCTAATAATTAGAATATAGGTCACCAGAAAATAGAATGAGATTAGAGAATGGAAAGCTGAGGTTTCATCTGTGCAGAATTGGTAAAAAAGTTTTGTAAATCTTTGGAAATTAATAGAAATAGGGAAAGCATATCATGGTGCTTGTAACTAGCACCATGGGTATGACAGTGGTTGAAAGGGAAAAACTAACATCATGTATATTACTAGAAGGAAAGCTAAAAACTGTAACACGTACTGTACATGATAGTAAAACCTCATGTAAAATACAAATATGGGTAATATTGCATATATGAGACTGTTTTTACAAAATGTAAATACAAATATACCAGAGAGAAGGAAAAAGAATAGCAGCTATGTGCAGCAAGGGATGCATAGAGAGATTGAGAGGTGATGAGTTTTGTTTGTTTTTTGTTTATTATTATTGGAACAATGAAAGTCTTCTAAGAATGACTGAAGTGATGAATGCTCAAATATTGATTACACTGAATACCATTGATTGTACATTTTGGGTGGATTTATGCTTTATGAATATATGCCAATAAAATTGATTTGTTAAAAATAATGGGCAAAAGACTTGTATAGATATTTTTCCAAACAAAAAATACAAATGGCCAAAAATAACATGAAAAGATGTTCAACATCACTAGCTATTAGGGAAATGCAGATCAAAATCTCAATGAGATACCATTTCATACCTTACAGAATGGCTATTATTTTAAAAATGAACACTACAAGTACTAGAGAGAATGTGGAGACACAGAAATACTCCTTTACTATTGGTAGGAATGTAGAATGGTACAGCCTCTGTGGAAGACAGTTCGCCAGTGCCACAAGAAGCTTAATATAGAACTGCTATATGATCCAACAATCCTGTTACTAAGAGTATATTCAGAGGAACTAAAAGCAAGGACATGAACTTACATTTGCACACTGATTTTCATAGCAGTATTATTCACAATTGCTAGAATATGGAACCAGTCCAAGTATCCATCAACTGATGAGTGGATAAACAAAATGTGGTATCTACATACAATAGAATACTATTCAGCTCTAAGAAGAAAGGAAATTGGAATGTATATAACAACATGAACATGAAAGAACCTTGAGGACATTATGTTAAGTGAAATAAACCAGACAGAAAAGGACAAATACTGTATGGTCTCACTAATATGATCTATAATAAATACCATGAGTGAACTCATGGAGGCAAACTCTAGAGTATAGGTTACTAGGAGTTTGAATGTGGGTTGAATGTGAGAGCTGACACTAAATGTATGTAGAATTTTTAATAAGATTTATTGTAAAGTGGGGAAATTAATTAATAGAATTGATGGTAACCCATTAATGAGAATAACTAACAATGCTGATTTATAAATGTGATTGTGGCTGAAAGGGGTGATCTATGGATATCAATGTCAATTGAAGGTAAACTATAGAGTAATCGAGGGAATTTATAACAGTGATTTTGGTGATGGATGAAGGTTGTGGTTAATAGCATAATTATAAGAATGTTCTTCTTTGATAAAGTTCTAAGAATACCGTGATACAGAGGAAAATGACAACTAACATAACTTGTGGATGATAGTTAACAGTAACATTGTATTTTTGCAGCAATGGCAAAGAAGATATATCAATTCTAAGGGACAAAATAGGGGGGTATAAGGAGGTGTTTCATTTGGAGTAATGAAAACTTTCTAAAATTGAGGTGATGACTGCACAGTTCTCTGATTAAAATGAGAAATGAGTGTACACTTTGAATAGATTGTAAAACACGGTGTGTACAACACAGGGAATCCAGTAGTGAAAGATGGACTGTGATTAACAGAATAGGAGAACATGCCTAATGAACTATAACAAATATATAATACTAATACAGGGTACTAATAATTGGGTGGGTTGAAGGGAAAATACACCAAATGTAAGATAAAGGCTACAGTTAGTAGTAATATTTTGACGATGTTCTTTCATAGTTTGTAACAAATGTTTCACAACAATGCAAGGTGTTGGTGGTGGGGTGATGTATAGGAACCTTGTATGATGATATGTATATTTGTTTTGTATGTTCACACCTTTTACTATACATATATTGTTTATGTCTGTGCATGTATATCTGATATGCTTCAATAAATTTTTATTTAAAAAACTATATGAACATTCTAATAGCAACCATAAAAGAAATCTGTGTATCCCTAAATATTGAAAGAGAGAATGAAATAAAATGTGACATTATCATAATATTTTAACAATCAAAATTAAGTATTATCAGAAACTCAAAATTATTTATTTACTTATTTATATATAATTAAACCAATTGATAACTGAAATTTCAGGAGCACCTATAGAAGGAACAAGCACAGTTTTTAAAAAATCAAGGAAAATGAGCACACAGCATAATGCAAAACAATGTTCATGTCTGTCCCATTATTAGCTAAATCATCCTAGTATATTCTGACCACACTTTCAAAAGGCTCCTCTGTGATCTGTCAGCCTAAGAATGTGAGCAGTCCCTGATATGTATGAATTCCTGGCAAGAATATCAAGCTGCAGAAAAGTTAGGGAGGTAACAGCCTTAGCTTCACTGCCGAACACACAAGCAAAGCCAAAACACCATTATGTGATCATTTGCTCCTTCAACCCCAGCTCTTACAGCATCCTGGGGGGAGGGAAAGCAAGCTGCTTCTGTATAGAAATCAATTACCAATGCACACCGTCATGACCAAAGGAGAGAAACCAGAGGCTTATAACTTTATGGTACATCCATCCCCTCTAATAAAAAAGAAAATCTCATAAAGCCATTGATTTTTGTAGTTATTTTATTTTCTGAAAACTAATGAATTATCATCTCCAGCGTGTCTAACTTAATATGTCACTGTGAGAAAGAAAGGGAAACCGTAATTACTTCAGTCCTGAGGAAAGGCACATAAGAACAAATTAGACAACATCTGTAGGTAACACATGGTCTACACTCCTCACCAGGAACAGCAGCCTCTTACCAAGTGTCCATTCTAAATAGGCACTGGGTCTGATGACTTATAAAAGTCTGACCATAGAGTACTCAGACAATCCTGTCATGCAGGCATCTGTATCCTCATTTTATAGATGCTGAAACTGAGGGTAGAAAAATTTAAGGTAGCACATCTTCTAAGTGGAGAACCAGAATTTAAAACTAGGATTTCTCTCACTGCAAAACTTATCAGCTCCACAAAATTCTGATACCCCATGTATTTATTGATGGCGATGATTCTGTTAACAATATTTCCTATGGAAGAAGGATTAAACTCATCTGCGTTACTCCATAAGAAGTAGATGTAGGGACACGATGTGTGTTTACCATGGAGATGAACTTTTCAATGCTGAAAGCTGACTGTGAACAAGGAATGCTCCAAAGCTGGGCAAGCCCAATCACTGTGAATGTAAGCAGAGCTGCAGGTCCACTCAGCTAAAAGATTGGGGGTAGGAGAGGAAAAATGAAGTATTTCAAGACCCCACTTAAGCCTAAAATGCTTTGATCCTGTGATTTGGAGACTCTGGTAATGATGGATCAGAGTTGTTTAGCAGCAAGTCACTTGGACTGTCAAAGGTCGAAGTCTGCTCATCTATAAAATGACAAGGATGAAGTAGCCTGTTCTGCCAAGGTCAGGGGCCACGCAGCACATCCTCACCCTCCTGCTCAGGTACCTGGCTGAACAGCCAGGCTGGATGCTGAGTAGAGGGGCCTCCAAAGCCCCCATCCATGTTAATGCCACAATAGCTACACTTTTCTCTGCCTTACATGTTGGCTTCTGTGTAGGAGAAAAAGTTCCCCTACTTAAAAAAGAAAAAGAAATAGCTACAGTATTTGTAAACTTCTGAACTAGGTGATCTCCACACTTTTTCTTATTAGAGAAGTTGTGGTTTTACAGAAAAATCATCCATAAAATACAGGATTCACATATTCTGCCCACCACCAACCCATTGCATTGGTGTGACACATTTGTTACAGTTAATGAAAGGGCATTTTTTATCACTGTACTAATAATTAAATTTTGTGTAGTGTGGTTCCGTGGATTTTTAAAGAATTTTTATCATTATAATACACACAATCATATATTTCCCTTTTAATCCTATTCAGATATATTTTAGTACTTTTAAGTTCACAATGCTGTGTGACTATCACCACTAACCATTACCAAACCATTTCCATCATGCCAGATAGAACGCTGTATATTTTTAGCCTTAACTCCACATTCTCTATCCCAATAACATTTCCTGGTAACATATTCTACAGCTGGACTCCATGAGTTTGCTTATTTCAATTATTTCAAATCAGTGATGTACAATATTTGCTTCTTGTATCTGACTGACTTCAGTCAACACAATGTCTTCAAGGTTCATCCCTATCACAGGTATTAGCACTTCATTCCTTTTTATGGTTGAATAATATTACACTGTATGTATATACCACATTTTATTTATCCAATCATTGGTTGATGGAGACCTGGATTGCTTACTTCTTTTGGCAAATGTGAAGAATTCTGCTATGAACATCAGTGTGAAAATATCTGTTCAAGTTCCTGCTTTCAATTCTTTTGGGCATACAACTAGTAGTGCAATTGCCAGCCCATATGGTAGTTCTATATTTAGCTTTCTGAGGAACCACCAAATTATCTTCCACAGTAGCTGTACCATTTTACATTGCTACCAGCACTGAATGAGTGAAATAGAATTCTAAGTATCCTTGTTATTTTTCAATTTTAAATAGTAGCCATTCTAAAGGGTATGAAGTGATAGCTCATTGTGGTTTTGATTTGCATTTTCCAGGCAGCTAATGATATTGAGCATCTTTTCATAGGCTTTCTGTCCATTTGTATATCTTCTGAAGAGAGATGTCTATTCACAGCTTTTGTCCATTTTATAATTGTTCGTCTTTATGTTGTTAAAATGAAGGATTTTTAAAATATATTTTGGATATTAAACCTTTGTCAGATAGGTGGTTTCCAAATATTTTCTCCCACTGTGTACATTGTCATTTTACTTTTATGAAAAAGTCCTGTGGGCACAAAGGTTTTTTTTTTGTTTTATGACATCCCATTTATTTATTAGTAGTATTTTTGGTTTGTGTATTGGGTATAAAGTTTAAGAAACCAAAAAGCCCTGAAGATGCTTCCCTTTGTTTTTTTCTGGGAGTTTCATAGCTCTAGCTCTTATATTTATGTCGTTAGTCCATTTTTCAGTTGATTTTTATATATGGTGTGAGGTAGGCATCCTCCTTTTTTGCAAATGAGGATCCAGTTTTCTCAGCATTATTTGTTGAAGATCCTATTTTTAGCCAATTGAAAGGTCCTTGCACCTTGCCAAAAATCAGTTGACCATAAACATGAGGGTTGATTCTAAGCTCTCAATTCTATTTTATTGTTCTGTCTGTCCTTGTGCAAGTATCATGCTGTTTGACTACTGTAGCTTTGCAATAAGTTTTAAGAAAGAGAAATGTTAGTCCTCCAATTTTATTTTTCTTTTTCAAGATGGCTTTAGTTATTCAGGGCCCCTTAGCCTTCCATATAAATTGGATGATCAGATTTTCTATTTCTGCAAATAAAGCTGTTGGAATTTTTACTGGGATTGTGTTGAAATTATAAATTGCTTTGGGTAATATTGACATCATAATGATATATCATCTTCTAATCCATGAATATGGAATGACCTTCCATTTATTTGGGTTTACTTTGGTATCTTTTAGCAATGTTTTGTAGTTTTCTGCATATAAGTCATTTACACCCTTGGTTAAATTATTCCTAGATATATGATTCTTTTAGTTGCTATTGTGAATGGAATTTTTCCCTTGATTTTTAATTCTGATTGTTCATTGCTTGTGGTTAGAAATACTATTGAGTTTTTGTATGTTGTTCTGATACCACACCACCTTGCTAAATTCATTTATTAGCTCTAGGAGCTTTGTTGTGGTTTTACCAGGATATTCTCTATATACAACGATATAATCTGCAGCTACAGAAAGCTTTACTTCTTTGCCAACATGGATGACTTTCATTTCTTTTTCTTACTGAACTGCTCCAGCAAGAGCTTCCAGTAATATTGAATAACTATAGTAATAGTGAACATTCTTGTCTTTTTCCTGATCTTAGAGGGAAAGATTTCAGCCTTTCACTTTTAAATAGGATGCAACCTGTGGGTTTTTCATAAATGCCCTTTATCATGTTGAAAAAGTTTCCTTCCTTTCCTAGTGGCCTAAGTGTTTGTATTAAGAAAGAATGCTGGATTTTGTCAAATGCCTTTTCTGCATCAATTGAGATGATCATAGGGTTTATTTCCTTCATTCTGTTAATGTGGTATATTGCATTAATTCATTTTATTATATTGAGCCAATCTTGCATACCAGGAATAAATACCACTTGATCATGGTGTATAATTTTTTAATATGTACTTAGACTCTGTTTGCTAGTATTTCACTGAGGATTTTGGCATTTATATTCGTAAGAGATAATGGGCTTGTAGTTTTCTTTTCTTGTGGTATCTTTATCTGGCTTTGGTGTTAGGGTGATATTGCTAGTAGACTGAATTAGGGAGCATTCCCTCCTCTTCAATTATTTGGAAGAGTTTGAGCAGAATTGGAGTTGTCTTCTTGGAATGTTTGGTAGAATTCTCTTGTGAAGCCATCTGGTCCTGGCTTTTGATTCTGATTCAATCTCTTTACCACTGATTGGTTGTTGAGATATATTTCTTCTTGAGACAATGTGGGCAATTTATATGTTTCTAAGAATTCGTCTATTTCATCTAGGTTACTTAATTTATTGGTCTACAGTTTTTTCATAGCATTCTCTTATAGTCCTTTTTAATTCAGTGGGGCTGATAGTAATGTCTGACCTTTCATTTTTTATTTTAGTTACTTGTAATCTTGCTCTCCTTTTTTTTTTTTCAGCCTAACTAAGGGTTTATAAGTTTTATTTATCATTTCAGAAAATCAAGGTTTGGTTTTGTTGATTTTCTATATTTTTGTTTGTTTGTTTTCTATTTCATTTATCTTTGCTCTAAACTTTACTATTTCCTTCCTTCTACTTACTTTTGGTTTAGTTTGCTCTTCTTTTTCTAGTTCTTCCAGTTTTTAGATGAGGTCTCTAACTTGAAGTCTTTCTTTTTTTTTTAATGTTAGCATTTAGTGCTATAAATTTCCCTCTCAGCACTGCCTGTGCTGCATCCTGTAAGTTTTGGTATGTGTTCTTTTCAATCACCTTAAGATATTTCCTAATTTAAATTCTGATTTCCTCTTTAAATCCATTCATTGTTCAAGAGTATATTAATGGGAAGCGGATGTGGCTCAACCAATTGGGTGCCCGCCTATCCAATTGGGAGGTTCTGGGTTCAGGTTCTGGTGCCTCCTAAAGAAGATGAGCAGATACTACACCCACCACAATGGGCAGATACCTAAATAAGCAGATACTACAAGTCAGCAGACATCACAGTACATGGAGAGCAGATGAGGCTATGACAGATGTGGGAGGTCCTGGGTTCTGTTCCCAGGGCCCCCTGAAAGAAAAGGTGAACAAACAATGAGCAGATAGACTAGAGAGCTATCTGGGAGGGGGGAGGGAGGATAAAAATAATAGAGTATGTTAATTTCCCACATATTTGTGAATTTTCTATTTCTCCCTTTGCTATTGATTCCTGGCTTCATTCCATTGTGGTTGGAGAATATACATTGTTTGATTTCAGTATTTTTTAATTTATGAGACTTGTTTTCTGACCCAACATATGGTTTATCCTGGAGAATGATCCATGTGCACTTGAGAAGAATGTGTATACTGTTTTATTTGGGTAAAGTATTCTATAGGCATACTTTCGTACTTGACTGCTTTGAAACTCATCGAATTTGGTACTTGACACATTTTAACAAAAAAATTTTGTCAGGGTACTCATCATTTGTTTGGTGCTCAATGCACAAGCTAGGACTTGTCAGTGTTGGTTGCCTTGTGACTTGCTACCCTTTCCAGCTCAAACAAAGGGTCACCTGTTAGCCATACAGTAGCTCTTGTCCTGTGCACATCACATTGCAGTCTTATCTTAGCTACTATGGTCATTTTGTGTCTTTTCCGTTTTTTTTCTCATCATGAGTCATAAGAAAATAAGGAATGACAGTGCTGAGCTGAAAAGAAAATTACTTTGCATCACCACTGAGCAAAAAAAAGAAATAATAGATAAATATGAGAGTGGCAGTCATGTTACTGATCTTGCTAGGGAATACAGTATGTCTAGAATAACAGTCTCCACAATCATTAAGCATAAAGAAGTGATAAAAAAGGCTGATATTGCAAAAGGAGTTAAATAACCAAGCAGCATTCTCAAACACATGAGGAAGTTAAAAAGCTGTTATTAATTTGGGTAAACAAGAAGCAGTTAGCAGCAACAGTGTGTTCGAAGCCACGATATGTGAAAAAGAAAAATGTTGTATGCCAATCCTTTGAAAATCAAACTGGAACCAAGCGGGGAGAGCATTTAAGTTTTTAAGGCCCGTCACAGCTGGTTGGATAATTTTAAAAGGAGGACCGGCATCCATAGTGTCTTGAGGCGTGGCGAGGCAGTGAGCACCAGTAAAAAGGCTGTTGATGAATTTGTCAGTGAATTTCAGGACTACGTAGAGAATGACCGTCTTATTCCCCACTAAGTTTTAACTATGATGAGACCAGAGTTTTTTGAGAAAAAAAAAAAAAAGCCAAGTAGAACCTAAATCACAAAAGAGGAGAAGACATTTCCAGGCCACAAACCAATGAAGGACAGGCTCACTCTACTGTTGTCGGGGAATGCTAGTGGGGACTTAAGGCTGTACTAGCCTATCATAATGAAAACCCATGAGTTTTCAAGAAGCATAATGCCATAAAAGGCAGTTACTACTGATACTGCAGACCTGTCTTCTGCCATTTTTCTATTCAGCCTTTCTTCCCTTCATGCCTGCTTTTACATTTATTTGATATTTTGTGTTGTTCCATACTGAATGCTTTCTCATTTCTATCTGGATCAATTTTTTTCATCTGTTTTCCTTGTGGTTACCACAGAGTTAAAATTTAACATCCTAAATATATAACAATTATATTTAGTTTGATACCAACTTAACTTCAGTAGCACACACACTTTTCATTTATCCCTCAGTCCCTCCCTATTTTTTTTGTACTTGTTACTACTTATATCTTTGCATAGTGTATGTCAAAAAACATAGACTTATCATTACTTCTTGTGCATTTGCATTTTAGCAATTGTAGGAAGTAAGAAGTAGAGTTACATACCAAACAATATACTACAATAATACTGACCATTTATAATTAGCCAAATGGTTACTTTTACTATAGGTATTTATTTCTTTATACCACTTTGAACCACTGTCCAGGCCCCTCCTTTCAGTCTAAAGGACTTGCTTTAGTATTGTTTGTATGGCAGGTCTAGAGGTGATGAGTAGCCACAGCTTATATTTTTCTGAGAATGTCTTTTCTCTCCCTCATCTTTGAAGGAAAGGCTCACTGTATATTAAATTCTTGGCTGGCACTTGTTTTCTTTCAGTACTTTAAGTATTTCAACCTTCTTGCCTTCTTGCCTCCATGGTTTCTGATGAGAAATTGGCACTCAATCTAATTGGGACTCCTTTCTACATAACAACTTCATTTTCTCTTACAGTTTTCAGAACTCTCTCCTTGTTTTTTGCATTTGATTGTGTAATCAATATATGACGGGGTGTATTTTTCTTCATGTTTATCCTGCTCAGTGTTCTCTGGGCTTCTTGGATGTGCTACGCACATCTTTTGTTAAGTCTAGTAAGTTCTCTGTCATTATTTCCTGAATATTTCTTCTGCCCTTTATTTCTTTCTTCTCTTTCTGGTACTCTCATAATATGTATATAGGTATGCTTAATGGTGTCCCAGAGGAATGTTGGGCTATTTTCATTTTCAATATTTTCATTCTGCCACTCACGTTGACTCATTACAAGTGTCTTGTTATCCTATTCACCAATTCCTTCTTCTGCCAGCTTACTTTTGCTCTTGAAACCCTCCTGAGCATTTTGTTTTTCATTTCAGTTATTGTGGTTTTCAACTTCAGTAGTTCTGTTTGTTTCTTTTTAAAATTTCTAACTCTTTACTAAGATTCTCATATTGCACATTCATTGTTTTTCTATATCCTTTAGCTCTTTCTCCACATTTTCCTTCATCTCTCTGAACATTTTTAAGATCATTTTTTAAAAAGCTTTGTTCAGTATGTTCTCATTCTTATACTTCTGGTTGGTGTTTCTGGATTTTTATCTTCTTCATTTGGATAGGCCATCATTTCCTCTTTCTTGTTTCTTTTGCACTCTTTGGTTACACACTGTACATCTTAATGATTTAAATGTTAGCTCTGGCATTTATTCCCTGAGATGTCTGTTTCTTAATTTTGTAACCAGTCAGAGATAAGACAGAGATTATCTTGAGCTTCAACCCTTCTATCAGGAAGCTCTGCCCAAGGCAAATGCACTGTGCAGGGTTTTCCCTGCCTCTATCCTGTTCTTGGCATTTGCTTGTTAGTTGTTTTGAAGTTCCCTTTTTTATAGGAGTTTGGTTGTAACCTTTGTTTCCTATGAGACTGACTTCCCTCTGTTGGGTGTTGGAAGCTGAGAGGCCTTGGCTTCAGAGTGTTTACCAGTATAATTTCTTATAGTCCTTTCATTGTCTCAAGCCTTTTTTTGCCTGGGGGGACAAATTCTGGGAGATGGGCACATCAGAGAGGACTTTCCCAAGTCAGTTTTTCTTAGACAAAACAGGGCCAGGGTCCCACAAATGGGCATAGACCAGATCCAAAGTGCCCTGGGGAGGCATCAGGAAGGGTACCAAGAGTTTGTCCAAGAGATGGCCACAACTAAGTTTTTCTGACCTGCCTAGCAAATGCAGCTTTCAATTAACTGTTCCTCATATCTCTGAGTAAGTGCAGCATCTTGACATCTCCAACAGCACCACCTCCATTCAGGGAGGGTTGAGACAATGGCTGCTGCTACCAACTTTGTCAAGGCAGGTTGAAACAATGGCTGCCCTCAGAGCTGAGCTCCCAGCAATCTGAATTTGCTAACCAAAAGTTGTGATAAGTGATCAGTCATGCCCTCGCCCTCCCCAGTCTTAAGGAAGAGGATAGGATTTTTAGGTACCTTTTTGTCACTAGCAAGTGAGCCAGGGGCTGGATCTCCTGGCAGCCTGCCATGAGAGTGGGGGAGGGGTGTTAGTGGCTGCTGCACCAAGAAAGGAATGAACTGTTCTTTACCATAATTTATTTGCCTATTCATCCCACTCTTCCATGGATGCTTTCTTCTGGTCTTTGGAGTTTGAAAATATTTGTTTCAGACAGTTCCTTTTTGTTTAATAGATTTTTCAGTGGAAGTACTATGTCCTTTTGCTCTTTATTCCACCATCTTCCCATAATCTTCCCTCCTCTACACTTTTTTAAAAGAAATTTTATCACTTACTACAGCACTTGTCTGGGCAATAAGAAAATGGAGCGCTTTGTTTCACAACTGAAGATATGTTGCCATGAGCTTTGAGCCATCTACCAACCTAAAGCTGATGAATGATTAAGAACTTGAAATACCTCAATAAGCCAGAAGCTTCCTGATTAGTTTTATCTAATTGTGGTTTAATGGGATTTGTTGAATCAACCATACAAAGGCTCTTCCTGCCCTATCCAGAGTGTAAACTTACACTAATTTTCTGGCATGTAAAACCTGATCTTTCCCACTCAGTGAACAAACTTGGGGTTTCTTCGATAGATTTTGGTTCTTCAACTGGCAAGTAGATAAACTCAGAATATGACTTGTTAGCCCTGAAAGAATGATTTCTGATTTCTCTTCTTTAGTAGCCTCCTCCTATCCCTGGCAAATGGTGAAATTCTTGGGAAAACAGTGGAAGCAACTGGACCCTATGCTGCTCTTTCCCAACCCACGTGTACAGGAGGTGGTCACCCTTAATGGGTAGGTTCTTTGGGTAATGAACATTTGTGTCCATAACAGACACATGTGATAATGTATACATGGCAAATATTACTATCACAGACTATTCTTTTTTTTTTAATCTTTTTTATTTATTTCTCTCTCCTTCCCCCCCCCCCCACCCCAGTTGTCTGTTCCCTGTGTCTATTTGCTGCGTCTTCTTTGTCTGCTTCTGTTGTTGTCAGCGGCACAGGAATCTGTGTTTCTTTTTTTTTGCTGCATCATCTTGTTGTGTCAGTTCCCATGTGTGCAACACCATTCCTGGGCAGGCTGCACTTTGTTTTGTGCTGAGCAGCTTTCCTTACGGGGCGCACTCCTTGCTTGTGGGGCTCCCCTATGCAGGGGACACCACTGCGTGGCAGGGCACTCCTTGGGCGCATCAGCACTGCACATGGGCCAGCTCCACACGGGTCAAGAAGGCCCGGGGTTTGAACCGCGGACCTCCCATGTGGTAGACAGACGCCCTAACCACTGGGCCAAGTCCACCGCCTATCACAGACTATTCTTGCAGTTTAGATTACATATTGAGAATTTTCATGCCCAGACTGACTTAGTAATACAAAACCAACTAAGGAATGGAAGCAGTATCTTATTTTAAATATCTGCCTAGTTCAAATTAGATTTTTAAACTTTTTTCCTCTTAAAATAAATTTTGATTAAGGTTTTATCTTTAGAAAATAAACTACTTTAGTAGAAATATCAAAACAAGTTTTGAAGTTCAGGAAGAACTTGCTGTTTCTCATCACTTAGTTCTTTCTTGCCTTCATAAAATAAATCAGCCCTATTCCTTTATGTGCATTCAAATATCTGTCTTTCTATCTATCTGTCTATCTATCTATCTATCTATCTATCTATCTATCTATCTATCTATCTATCATCTATCTACCTAACTACCTACATACCTACCTATCTTCTTTTAAAATTGGATTAATACTAGTGTAAACTCAGTGAGCTGTTTTCCCTCTCATTCTGGTTATATTCAGATTCCCTGCATGTAATAAACACTCTCAGGTGCTCATGTGAGAAGATAAACTTCCACAGAAAGAAAAGGAAGTAGTTGGCTATCTGGCAAGTCCAAGATTCTGGCAGCCAAGGCTAATTCTGTGGGTTATAATGATGGAAAGACAATATAACGTGTCAGTGGTGAAGTCTAGAAAGTGGATATTAGGATATTCACTGTAAAACTCTTTCAAATTTATGGTATATTGCAAAATTTATGAATAAAGTTTTAGAAAAGGAAGAAATGCTTAATCTGTTTCTTAGTTGCTAGAAATCTAAACACCAACACATCTCATAAATAAAAATTTATGAAGGATAGACCTATAAAAATGGACCTTAAGTATTCTTACTTCCATCCAGCTGCAGTCTGGCACATTCTTAAGTAGCCTGAATGATGGGACCAATGTCACCTCTCTAGCTACACCATGCATTTGGTACAGAGGAGGATAAACAAGCAGCTAGAGACAGAACTGTGAGGTCTTCTCTTCCATCTCTTCTTTTTCAATTCTCTCCCTGCCCCAGTCCACTTTCTTCATCAGCAACCCAATGCCCTCTGGCTTTCCAAATCTTTCCCCAGTAGAAAAATAGAACAGGTTTCATAATCCTTGTTCTGAGAGTCTCAGGTCTTGGCATTTAATATCCCTTATTCTTACCCACTTAAAAATTGTTTGTCACCAGATAAGCAGGTGCTGAAGATATGTGTAAGAGTGTGGGGAGGTTTCTCCTACCCTTGACACCCAAGAAAGCCTTTGTTGTACCAGAACAGAGAAGACTAAAGGTGAGAACTGGAAGGCCCTTAGAGATAACACAGCCCAGCTTTCTATTTCATAGAAGACAAGACTGAAGAAATGAAAACCATGGTGATATCTAAACTCTTTCATGAATCACAAATTAGGGCCATACAGTGAGAATTTTATCAATTTTACTTTTCCTCAGTTGTGCTAAGTGGATGCATGATGTTGATTAGGACAAACAGTTCTAGCAAGTCATGGAATTCCATTGAGTCCTGGAGGCTCTATCCAGAATATTTCTAAATAAATTACCATAGAACACAATGCAGAATATAAAAATCAGCCTACAAAAGATATGACCCCCATAAAACAAAACAAAAAAGACAAAATAACTAAAACAACAACAACAACAACAAACAACAACAGGATAACATTCAATCTCTCCAACTAGTAGGTTTTTTTGAAGAGTGATTACTTTAGATAGGGATCACTTTGCTGAAGCATACATTTAACGTCTCAGAATCGTCTTGCATAATTTGTTTACCAAGCTGATTTAAATTAGTTCAGAAAATACTGCATCCAGAGCTGATTCTTCCTTCCTTCCTGAAAAGAAAGTCCTGGTCTTACTGACTTGTGGAAGACCAATGCCACTGGAATAGTAAGAAGAGGTTAATAGGAGACATATGAAGACCGTTAAGCAGCTCCAAAGCACATAGAAACCTGCTCTACTGTTGGTTTAGAATTTAGAAACCACAAAAGCAATGACTACACGAGCCGTGCTGTGGTAGAAATGGGGAGGGCTCTGAAATGGGAGTGGGAGGCACCAGAAATTGTGCATTGGTCTTTTGCTTCTCAACAAAGACCATCACTCCTGGCTGTAATCCAGATATTAGAATCGCTTAGTCACTTACACATTTCCTCATTTCTCAGGCAAGGGACCTAAGGTCCAGTAAAGTTAATAACTTACCCCAGGTTACACAGTATGTAGCAGATCCAGGAGTGCTTCCCAAACTGACTCCTGAGTTTATGCTTTCAATCTCTCTGCCATACTGCAAATGTGCCTGTAAGCTAAAGCCTCTGAGTCTGAGCAGGGACAAAATAGAATAGATCATCCAACTGAACTCAGATTCTCTACATCTAGCCAGTGATTGGGTCTCTGTTACTGGATCAGGATGCCTTGCTTCTTCTTCCTTTGAGTAGAGATCTCTCCTTGGAGACTATCAGCCCCTCAAGCAAACAGACTTCTGAATGGTCTACTCTTCTAATGACCCATGCATTACTAAGTCTGAAAGAATTACAACCCAAGCTCAATATGGAAAAAGGATAGAATAATTAGAAAAGTATAGTAAAGGGGTGGAGTGGGCTGGAGGTGGGAATCTCACAGTTGAAGCTATAAAATGAGGTTGTTTTGGGCAGCTCAATTAGAAATGGATGAATAATACACTGATGATTTACCAGTGATTCCAGAGCTGCTCCCAGAACAAAATAGATAATGTACCACATTTATTTGCTCTGTGATCTTGGACAGGTAATACTTTTTATGTCCCAGCTGTCTCATCCCTGAAATGGGCTTCATAGGGTGTTTGTTGGAATTCAAAGGGTCAATACCTGTTAAGCACTTGGGATTACACTTGATAAGTATTAGAAAAAAATATATAATGCTAGTAATTAATGTAGATTGCATAATTCTAAATATAAACTAAGTAGTAGTTTTTTGGGTTTTTAAAATAATGATAAAGCCACCAGCAGATTTTTTTTTTCTGTAATGGCAGGTTCTAGCCTTGCTGCTAGTGAGACATCTATGAGGGATATTATAAGCCTGGTGACTATCCTCTTAATCACTTGATGACTATACCTAGCTTTCAAATACCCTGTTTCTGTTTATCCATAAATCAGTTACATACCCAAGTAAAGAAAGTCTTCCATATCCTCGGGAACATCTTTTCATTCATTCATCTGTTCAACAAAGATTTAAGCACCTACCATATGCTGGGAGCATCAGAAGGCAGCAATGATGACGAGCCTTGCATCATTAAACACCCAAAAAAATAGATTTCCCATAATTAAACCAAAAAATTTTATAGATTAAGAAAAATCAGAAGCAGCTGTGGCTCAATAATTTGGGCTCCCATCTACCATATGGAAGGCCCTGGGTTCACATCCCGGGCCTCCTTGTGAAGGCAGGCTCACCCACAAATGCTGTAAAGTGCCACCCAACCACAAGCACCACAGAGTGCCACTGGGCCTGCAAGTGCCGCAGAGAGCCAACTCAGCAAGGTGATGCAACAAAAAGGGAGACAAGTAAAAACACAGAAGAGCACACAGCAAATGGACACAGAGAGCAGACAGCAAGCAAGCCATAAGGGGGGGGGTGAGGAATAAAAAAAAAAACAGGGAGAGAAAGTTAAGTTCGTGAAGCTAGTCAATAAGAGTCAAAACTGGCACTCTGATTTCCTCCTTCTCTGGTGAATGGACTTCTGGATATAATTAGAAAACCCCATCCAAATCCCAACCTGGCAACTTACTAACCAGTCGATCCTGGGGAAGTTACTCACTTGCTAAATAGGAATATTATCTTTCTCCCAATATAATCATGAAAATGAAACAATATAAAATATGTAAAATAAACCCAACCTAGCACATGGCCCTTTATAGGCACACAACACAATTTAATCATGGTTTCCTTTCATGGTTTAGCATACTCTCTACAGTGCCAACATGTTTCCCGGAAGTTTCACTTTCATTCGGCCACTGATTTGTTAAGGACCTCTTTCTGTTTTTTCTCTTATTCGGTAATTTAATTTCTAAAATGGGCGAAGCTTCCAGCCTATGTCTGAGTAATTTCTTTACCCTTCCTTTCCTAATTTCTAGGCTGCTGCTGGCCCAAACCGTGTCTTGATAGGAATAGAGAAAGGTGTTATTCCCTTCTCCTATGCCCACACTGACGCGGTCCCACACCATGCCACCACAATTTTAGCCCTCACTTGCCCTCCCAGTCAGGAACTCTTGTGCAAAAATGCCCAAACTACACAATCCATTGCCTGGTATGTTCTGAATCCCCTTGTATACGTTCCCATTGATTCACCCATTTTATCAACAATTATTAACTAGTTATCAGGACATAAAATGGATAGTATATTGTTTACACCTGCAAGGAGTTCACATTCTAATGGTTTATATCGTGTGATATTCGTGTACTTATCCAAAATTCACATGAAGTCGTTATAAAAGGTGATATCATAGCACAGAGGAGGGCATGATTAGCTGAGGGATAGAGAATCAACCCACTGGACATAGGAATCATCTTGAATGACTCCCAAGTTTCTGGCTGGGATAACTGAGTGGATTATGGGAAATGCAGAGGTTCTTGCTTTTAAATTGTGTTATGTTTAAGCATAGAGGGAAAGGACAATAAATTCAATTCTGAATGCTTTGGTTTTAAGGGCCAGTGTGGGGCATCTAGAGAAAGTCCTGTGCAAGACCTACAGACAAGGGAAGTTGTCAGGAGCAAGTAGTTTCTGACTGGGCAATTAGGTCATGGATAGTTGAAAAGAAAAGAGGTCTAAAAACAAAACTCCAGGAAAGACCAACACTTAAGGATGGGCCATAGGAAGAGGATTTTAAAGGGAGATTCCAAATGAGTGGTGAGAGAGGTGAGAAGAGATTACTAGCTACAAAAATGTCTTGGTGATCATGTTACTTTGCTGTTTGGGGACGTATATTGTATCAGATGAATATTTAGTGACAATCAGAAACCTGAGCCATTGACTCTAAATTTGAATTGTCCAATTCTTGTCATCACCTTCAGATTGTATATATGACCTGTCAAAAGACATTCATAGTTAGGCTACATGTTTAGAAAGATGCTTTTCAGTTGTTTATTACTAGCACTGCTGATTATCATTGACAAAGAGAAGCTAGCCCACAACATGTCATTTTACTGTTATAATCAACTATGATAAATCCTTCTGGCCACAGATGCCATTATTAATAATATTAATGACAAGAAAACTAACTGTAGAGTCATAGGACTGAAAGGAATCAAGATCTTTCCAGACTAATGTCTTCAATTTATAAATGAGAACCCAGAAATATTGTGATCTGCCGAAGTTGACCCAGAAAGCTACAGTGGAAATCCTGGAAGATATCTTCTAAATCTGAACCCAGTGTTCTTTCTATCATACCACCCTGTGGGCTAAAGAAAGGATTGCATTTAAAAAAATCATCTCTATGTTGCATCTATAACTTTTATGAACTATGGACAGCAGCATGAGAGCTTGTTAATAATGCAAAAATATCGGATACCACTCCAGACCTACTGAATCAAAATCAATATTTAACAAGATCCTCCATATCATTCATATATATAAAAGTTTGTGGAGCACTGCTCTAAAACACAGACTGTATTTTTCCCTTAGAAATAGTGACCCAGTATCAAATATCAGTGGACAATTGCCAGTTAAAACTAGATACAGATGCTCTTTAAATATAGAAGATTGTTTTTCTAGAATAGGTTCCAAATACAAATAGGGGGTACAGAGAACTCACATTTCCCAATCCCAGTTCTGAGACCAAAATTATTTTCCCCATCCACCTCCCTGAACCCACAACTTCATTTCCAAATTATCACTAATAAGATTTAGAGAAAGTTTAGTAGTAAAGTCTCTAAAGAAAGGGAAGAGTTTGGGGAAAAAAGAATACAGCCTTTAGAACTTGCTAAGGGGAAGGTGCTCCATGATAATGGGCTAAAATATGAAGAATTGGGCTATCCCAAAGTGACTGTCCACACATTGTGACAAAGGCCAGGTGTAGTATCAGGTAAGAAGGAAGAAGTCTGCAGAAGCTGTTCAGAAGCCAAGACAGGAAGTCTGAGGAAGGAAGAAGGTGGACAGAGCTCCTAAACCATCAGACAGCAGCAATACTTCTGATTTCTGAGTATCAATAGCCAGAGAGTGTCACTGCAAAGGCTGATAAAGATATGGCCTGGGATTGGAAAAGTGGGGTCATTTGTATCAAGGAAGCATTTCTAACTGCGACAGTTACAACAGCCTGAGATACCAAACTGACACAATGAATTATCAAATTCCAAAATTGGTTAATGAAAGTACCAAGAAACCATTGAAAATGACTGATTGTTGATCCACCTTCCCTTATATTTTTTTATCCTTTATACTCTTTTTTCCCAGCCTAACACCCCATTATTGCAAGTGTTGTTTCCACTTTGAACCTATATAACAATGTGAGTGATTAAAATTGCTATAGAACTCTTCATGAGATTCTTTAAAATGGCAATATACTTATCACAGATCTTGCTCTCAGTCTTATGCTTGAGTTCAACTAACTAGGTATGGACTGGTACATAGCACCCATCCCAAAAAATATAGCTTTAAAATTACCTTTCTAGCTTTAGCATGCATAACGGGGATATTCCTGGATTCTACCACCAAGATTCTGATTTTGTAGTCATGGTATCAGGGCCTTGGAATCTGAATTTTTAGCTACTTAGCCCCTCTCCCCATCTCTGCAGCAAATTTTAGTGCAGGTGATCAGTGCACTATACTTTAAGAAACTCCCACCTAAGGGATGCTGGGCAGATCTACCTCTTTTTTCTCAAGAGAAAAAACACTTTCCTGATTGAAAGTTCTTGTGGCGAGGCAGCCTGCCAACGATGAGCACCTGGGGGGCTGAGTTGCTGGCGGGACACAGCAACCATCAGTGAGGATGGGCCATGAATGATGGGGCACCAAAAACAGATGGAGAGAGACGGTGACTGTAAGAAAGATGGTCCCAAGAGTGGTCATGAAAGCATATGGATGCCCAAGGCAGACTCCACCTGTATCCCAGGCCCCGGCCAGGTCTCAGAGGCGGGGATTGCTCTTTCCTGAGGATATGATCACAGCTGAAAGCTGTGGTGTCTGTGAGTAGGGGAGAAGAATTTGTGTACTGAGTTTTAATTCATGTAATTAAATTAAAAAGAAACAAATTAACCATAATCTATCCCAAGCTAATCTTTCCTCTTACACATTTTATGCAACACCTGGAATCCACAGCCTATTAAATGAAGTTATGACTCCTACTTAGTACTTTACAATAATACCCAGTGTGTGACAGCCTGTCATCGAAACCAGACAAGTGAGACAATCCCATTCATATCTGGGCAAAACATATTTCATTTGTATGGGCTTAAAATTTATTGATAAGGTGAATCTATCTTGAAAATATACTCTCTAGCAATAAGATCTTTTAAAAAGCATATAATTGAATTCAATAAATCTTTTCTACGTGGAAAACACTGTGTCCTAGTCCCAAACTTCCCTGCAGCCTTTGTAACAACAACACATGGAAAATATGACAAAATGGCATAAGAGGAGCCCAGAATCCACAAGAGAAAGAGGAGAAAAGCTCACTAGAGCTCCATGGAGGGACTGCTAATTGAGGGAAATTGTGAAAATGGTTAAAGGTCCTACAAACAGATAGTGAGAGGGATGAGCGGGGGCTGGCATTTCAGACAATGGACAAAGGCATGGAGAGAGGAAACACAGGGCAAGTTCAGGGAGCAGGGTGTGTACGGAGCATATGTAACTTTTTCGGTAACAGTGGAAAAGGAAGCTGCACATATCTTTGTGATATGTGGCCCATATCACAAAGAATTCTAAATGCTAGGCAGAGCAGTAATTCAATACTTTTGGGGAAACAAAGTTTTTTTTTGGAACTGGGGTGAAAAAAAGGAAGCAAGCAAGCATTGGCTCTGCCTTGAAACATCACTCTGGCAACAGCATGTAAAATGATGTGGAGCATGGAGAGACTGTGAGCAGGAAGGCTAATTAGGAGGTTCTTGCTATGGTCCAGGGAGAGGTGCTGAAATTTGAATTGAGAAGGCAGGGAGATGAGAGGGTGGATGCATGAGACACGGCAAAGGTAGGAAACCTTCAGTTCTCAAATTGCGTTGAAATTTGTGGTTAAAAGGATTGGTGCGGTGTTCACACAAAAGTAGGTTCAGTATAAGGAAGGAGGGGAATGAAGTAAAGAAAAACAGTCACATAAAGGCAGTTTCGTGCAGCAGATGCTGTCTGTGCCCTCAGCACTCGCCTCTGCACGCACTCGGCTCCACGGCTTCTTACTGTGGGCACCTACACCCTCTCTCCAAGAGCTGCTTCTGGCTGCCAGAATTACCAGGGAATTGATACGCATGAGGGTGGCCCCAAGCAAACACATATAGGGGTATAGAAATACCTCAGTTTCCTTGCCCCTCGGGGAGACGACTCGGAGGCTTTGGGCGCCGTCTCCCATAAGCCCTATTTGCCCGCAGTGGCAACCTCATACTGCGCACATTGCTGGCTCCAGTTCCTTCCCTGCCTCGCCTCCTCGCTCTCACTCAGTGCTTCCTGGAATCACCTCCCAAAGAAACTTCTTGATTTCTTGGATTCTTCTCAAAATCCACTTCTGGAGAAGCTCAGTCCTTGAAGATTGAAAGGTTTCAAGTGATAACTGAAGGGAAATGCTGACACACGACTGAGTGAAGAGAATAAAGTCACTTAATAAAGGCAGTATTAATGCTAAAGGATTTGGGGCTAGTCCAGAGGAAAGAATGAGGACAGGGATGGCGAAGATTAAATTAGAAGCAGAGACAGCAGGCAAGGTCAAAATATCCAGCTGTGTGCAGAAGACTTGAACAAGAAAGAGGAGAGGATACACTTTAATTTCCTAGGGCCACCATAACAAAGTACCACAAACCGCGTGGAATAAAACAACAGGAATTTATCTCACAGTTCTGGCTGCTGGAGGTCTGAAATCAAGGTGTAGGTAGGGCCATGCTCCCTTTGAAACCTGTAGGAGAGAATCCTTCCTTGCCTCTTCCCAGCTTTGCTGGGTTGCTGGCAACCTTGGCATTCCTTGACTTGTAGCCACGGCATTTCATTCTCTGCCTCTGCTGTCACATGGCACTCTCCCCTGCGTCTGTCTTTTTGCATCTTAAAAAGACACCAGTCATATTGGGTGAGGAGACCACCCTACTCCAGTATGAACGTATCTTAAGTTAACGAACTCTATCTGCAATGACTCTATTTCCAAATAAGCTTGCCTTCCAAGGTTGTGGGGGTTAGGGCTTAATTTTTTTTTTTTTTTTTTTTTTTTTTGAGAAGGAACACAATTCAACCCATAATAGAGTGCTACAAGATCAAATCAACTTCGAAAGAGGGGAAGTTGCTAAGTGAAGACCGGTGAATTACACACTGGTCTAGTGGGCCTAGATCCTTTCTCGAAGTCACTCACTCCCTGCTCTCTCACTCTTGGAATAAGGCATATCTAGACTGGTATTAGATTGATTTTGATTGAATTAATGGTTTCAAGTTGTAAGCTCCACACTTAGGATGAGTTATGTTTCCCATTAAAAATTATGCAGGTCACCTAATGTTTCCCCTGCCTTAAATGACCCTCTCTACCTTCTTTACCTAGAAAATTCTATTTGTCCATCAGAACACACCTGATGCTCCATGGTCCAAAAGGAGCTGCCTGCATTAAATACCCTGGTTTCCAACCATAACTGCCTCCCTCTGCACCTACTTTTGCTTGTCCATCTTTTCCTTAAGATTGTGAATTCCTTCAGGGAAGGGATCCCTGTACCCAGTGCCTGGAACATAGGAGATACCTAATCAAAGTTTGCTAAGTATTTACAATCTGCCAAGTACTAAGCTATGCTGTTCCATGAATGATCTTGTTCAACACTTACAACAACAGATGCTGTATCTATATCCCTACTTTACTGATGAGGAAATTGAAGTTAAAAGAAGTTAAGAACTTGGCTGGATTCATTGTCAATAATCAACAGAGTCTGAATTTAAACCCAGACAAAGACCTGTGACTTCATAGTCTGCTTTCTTAACCCCTGAGCTTTCTCCCTTCTCTCCTATCTTTTACTGTACCTAGATTGGGTGAAATACATAAATATAATGCATTTTTTATCTGGTTTTCCCTTAGAAAAAAGAACCAAGGATCTTATGGCAAATTCTAGCTATGACTACATACTCTCATACTCTACATACCAGTCTAGATGACTGGTGTAGGGGCTGTATAAGCTGCTAGAACTGAATGGGAGAATTACATCATCAGTGATGATGTTATCCTTAGGGAGAAGGTAAAACTTGAACTGTACTCAAAGTTCACAGTGGGCTTTGTGAGGCCTGGTTCAGGATTGCACTTTCCATCATTGCCTCAGGAAAGAAGTCTCATGATAGTGAAGATGATCTTTAGGATAGAGTGCTTTATTGTAAGTGGATTGCTGTCCTTTTGAATTAAATTGGCAAAGGGAAACAAGCATGAGCCAAGGAAAGATATCTTATAAATAAGGGGTTTTTTGGAATGCCAGCAGGTACTTAATTGATTGGAACAACCTGTAATTCTATTTCCTCTTAAGCCTGTTTTCAAAGACCAAATAATAACAGCAAATACTTACATAGCATTTACCAGGTGTCAGGTGTTCCAAACTCTTTACATTTATAACTCATGTAAATCCTTACAACCACCCAATGAGACAGGCATTATTATTCATATTTTTACAGATAAAGGAAGTTGAGGCACAAAGAGATAAAGCAACTTGCAAAAGATCTCACAGTCAACAAGTGGCAGAACTGGGATCTAAACCCAAGCAGTTTGGGTCCACAGTCTGTACTTGTAACAACCACATCTGCACAGCTTCCCATAAGTAATGGGAACAGTGGAATTCCCTTCCTCAGCTCCATTTTGCTTTCCTGGGTTACATTTTGCATTACCTTTACTTGGTTAACAGCAAGGGAGGTTTTTCCCCTGTCAGTCTTATTTTATTTTTCAATCCAACTTTTTATTTACACAATCGTAGATTCACATGCATTTGTAAGAAATAATACAGAAATCCTGTGTAACCTTTACCCAGTTTTTCCCAGAGGTAATATCTTGCACAACTAAAGTATAATATCACAATCAGAATATTTGGTGGATTTTTAAAATTAATATTTATTTGCAAATACTCTATATTCACCAAAAAAAATACAGCATCTTTTTTTTTATTTTTAGGGATGCTCTGGGTTGGTTTTTTTTTTTTTTTTCTTTTTTCTTTAGTAATGATACTTACAGGATGCAAATATCACATGAAAAATATAGGGGATTCCCATATGCCCCACTCACCACACCTTCCACATTCTCCCAAATTAACAACATCCTTTATTAGTGAGGTACATCCATTGCAATTGATGAACACATTTTGGTGCATTGCCACTGTGTGTGGATCAAAGTTTACATTATAGTTTATACTCTCACATACAATTCTGGAGGAAGTTATGATAAATTTATAACAGCCTGTATGTGTCAATGCAGTGTCATTCAGGACAATTCCCAAGTCCCAAAAAGTCACCCTATTAAACCTGTTTTTCCCTCTCCCTGCCCTCAGAACCTCTAGTAGCCACTGCCTACACATCAATAATATGATTTCTTCCATTGCTAGAATCACAATAAGTCTATAGTAGAATACCAATAAGTCTACTTTAGTCCATAGTTCATTCTCCAATCCTGAAGATTCTCGGATGGTTATGTCCACCCCACCTCTAATTGAGAGGGTACTGTGATCCATTAGTGCTTATGAATGGGACTCTTTTTTTTTAATCCACATGTTTTACTGCCTAATTTGCAATGTATTCATCCTCATGTCATTTACCAACCACAACATTTCCAAATGAAAGTCTTTGGGTTTAGAGAGGGAATTCAGTAAAGATACAGCTGTCATACTGTGGGAACTCCCGCAAAGTGGTCCAGAAGCCTACAAAGCAGGCCTCAAGGTTCACAGTAAGAATGTAGACAAAGAGCACCTGGAGAGTCTGGAGATAAAATAAGAGGTGCTCACTGGACAAGGTCATGTGCTGAGCTGAATATGCTGAGTGTGGATAAGAAAGAAACTGTGTTATCTGTAGGTGTATGAATAGAAGAATAACTTTTGTATTTTTGTAACCTAGAAACGCAAACCCCGCTGAATTCCCCTTATGTTTCCCCTTATGGTATAAAATAAAGTGCATGATTAAGCCAAGTTCCTGAGGTAGTTGCTCCTCATGGTCCACCTGGCCACCTCTATTTTGTGTCTTTCATTTCTCAGCCTCACACTCCTCCCACCTCAGGAAACTGTTCAATCGCGCAGGTTACAGCATCATACCAGCCAACCAACCAATATTAGCTCATTGGCATCTAAATATCAACAGTCGACACACATGCAACAAGTCATGACAAGACTAGAACCATGATGCTATTATTTTGCTGTATAATAATAATATTTAATAATATTATTATTATGTTTAATATTGTTAAAAAGCATTAAATAAGATCTCTGTTTCTGATGTGGGTTCTGTCACTGACTTATTAATTGAGCTTAGCAATGCAAATCAGCATCTCCATTTCCTTTTTTATAATGTGGGAATAATATTTATCTTTCTATTCTCTCAAATGTCCCAAATCTGTAGCAAGTAGATCACTTTGAGCTGAAAATTTATATAATTCTAGCCTGAAAAACAAACACATTCTCCCAATCCTCCTGGGGTGTTTTGTTCCTTAACATGAAAACACATTTATTTCAAAATTGTTTGTCTTTGGAATATTTATCTTTAAAATATTTAAATAATTTTGTAAAATATTTTTCTTTGGGGAATGTTTCATGGCTCAGTTCATACTTACATTTAATAGGTTATTCTACTGATAAAATATAAAAATCCATAAATAAATTAATGCCATACATTTAATTTAGGTGGCACTATCAAGAAATAGGATGCCCAAATATGTGAATTTCCTACAAAATTGAAGTTCAAGTACTATTCATTAAAACTATGTTCTTGTGGATGACAATGTTTTAAAACAAATTAAGCCACCCTGTTGATTTTAAATCAGGGTTTAAAATCTGTCTTGCCCCTGCCACTCCTGCATTTTCTTCTTCTCTCTGCTATAATAGAGTCTATAGATTGGCAGCAGGTTGATTACACCCTGAAGAATTCATACGTTTTTCTTCGCCACAATCAATACCTTCTTTACATAAGAGTTTCCCTGCCCTGTCAACAGTGCCTCCACCTGTACCACCATTCAAGAGCTTACGAAATGGCCCACCTGTTGTGGTATCTCACACCATACAGCTTCAGACCAAGAGACCCATTTTATAGCAATGGAAGTACAACAATGGGTATGTGGTCACAGGACCCCCTGAATTTACCATGTACTTGTCATCCAGAAGAATCCAGCATAGAAAATGTTGGAATGTTCTATTAAAGTTTCAGTTAAGGCATCATCCTGGAAATAACACTATAGATTTGCAGTGCTATCCTCTAGAATGGAGTGTATAATTCAAACTAATGTCCAATATGTAGTCCTATATTTCCAGTAGCTAGACTACAGGAGTTCATGAACCAAGGGGAGAAAACAGGATTGGACCCACTCACTATCACTCTCAGTGATGGGGGCAAGGGTGGGAGTAAGATTTAACACCCTATGGAGTGAACTTTGAACCAAATAAATTCTTCCCCTTTCTCATTCTGGAAGAACTCTCTTTAGATGCATTTTTATGGCTTCTTGGATGACAGACCCATGGAATCAATCAATCAGGAGCACTTAGCTGTGGCCAGTTAGATAATAATGCATCCTTGAATTGGCTTTCCCTTCTTCCCTCCCTCATTCCCCTGTAGTTAATTCCTGCACCTTCAGAGAACTGAAATCAAACACCAAGCCTCAGGTATGGATTTCTGAGGAACTAGGACTAACATATCTGACTATACTTTACACTTTTTAAATAAAAGGAATAAAGAAATGATCTGTCAACATGCTGGATCTTGGACCCTGCCCATTGAGAGCTTTAGTGGGCATATCTAAGCTTATGCTAAAGAGCTGACCTCTGTGAGTTTCATCTCAGCTCATTTATTGGACTAATTACAGTTCTCCTTCCTTCTTGCTATCTCCTAAAGAAGAGTGGCCCCAGTATAATGAGGACGAAATGGAATCCTTAGTGGCACATGATGAAACCATGATGAAATCTAGAATGGCGGAACTTTTGGTACTAAGAGCAAAGACTCAAAAATTCTTTCCAGGCTCCTCTAACTACCATTTCTACTTTCTTTTGCCAGAGCAGTCTCAAAGAGCTGAGTCATGCCTTTCCTACGGAAAACCCCTTTAGCTCTAACAATTGAGTGGGTTCAGAGTGGAATCCAGGTAAAAGGAAGCACAATGAACAACTTAGACCATCTCTTTCCTAAACTTGAAAGAAAAAAGGCAAATGGGTTTTTGAGGGTATTCATTCCTCAGATCTTTTCTTCAGTGGAAGCAGAGTAGAGAGAAACTGTAGGTACAAGCCATAGACAAGGATAAAGGCTGTGCATTTAGCCATAGTCTCCCAGCTACCGTCTATGTCAGAAATCTAAGCACCGCAGAGAAACCAGCATCTGAAGAACTATGATCACAGCAGCCCATTGATCCCTTTAGTTGCTGTCTGGTCCATTTCCATGACTGTCATTTATTCCTTTAGTCATAGCAAACTGGTCCCCACACAGTGTTTCAAACACATCATTAGAGAAGCAGCAAAGCATAGGACACAAAATATGGGTTTTGGAGTCAAACACTACTAAGATCAAATTCCAGCTTTGGCTCACAGTAGCTATGCAACCAGAACGACCGTGTAGAGCTGTGACCAGCAGAGGGGACAATGAGAGCTGAAATCAAGCCTGTGCTCCACTAACCAATTCATTTGTCCAGAAGAGTACCTCTTTTTAAAATTCTCACAAAAGCTATGTATAGACTAAAGCCTTGTATATAATCTTGAGGAGCTTTTTATGTTTTCTTTTCCTCACTCTCCTCATCTATAAAATAGAGATAAAAATACTTTACGGGGTTGTTACAAAGATTTGCAAAGTGAGATACAGAATGCTTAATATTGCCTGGCACTTTAAAAGTCTTAAATAAATGTTAATTATTAGTATGTTTTATGAAAGGGTCAAAGATTCCAAGCAGTCACTTTCTACTACCTGCTAATATTTCAATCTCTGGTTTTCATCCTTGCTAGCCATACCTCTTTCCATTTGCTTTCTCCTTATCTTTGCCTTGACTTTAGCTATGCTAGAAAACCTACTATCCCTTTGTGGACATTATAAAGCACTAGCATCAAACCAACATACCTAATACCAATAAACTGCTTTTCAAAAATTTCAAGAGAATCTTAGTTACTTTGATGATTATTTGCAAGGCAACTCTGTTCCCCAGGGCCTACCACAGCAGAAGGTAAGCGTAGCTAATATGCAGTAATAAGAATGTCAGCAGCAATGAAAGAGCTAGGCCTAGTTTGACTTAGAAAAGGAAATTTCAGCTACAGCCATGATGCCCAGGCCAAAATGGGACATTTGAATTTTGTATTAATAAATCCTTTATACCGAAAAATGTCAGGAACCAAAGCATCCTTTACACAGAAAACTTTATTGCTACCAAATCTGAAGAACTCATAAAAAGGGGGAAGTAGGACTGGGGAAAGGAATGCTATACACATCCTAGGAGACCTGTTTTAGTTTGCTAATGGACTGCCAATGCAAAGTACCAGAAATGGGTTGGCATTTTAAAAGGGGATTTATTTGGGGTAAAAGCTTACAGTTCCAAGGCCATGGAATGTCTAAATCAAGGCACTGTTAGAGGTGCTGTCTCACCAAAGTCAGCTTCTGTTGATACTGCTGTCTGGCCACATGGCAAATCAAAATGGCCACCCCTCTCCACGAGGTCTCTGCCTTCCCCTCCAGAATCTTCCATCTCCTGGAGCTCAGCTGTGGGCAACCAGGCTTAGGACTTGTCTCTTTCCAGGCCTCCTCTATCAGTCTCAGCTGTTCCAGTTTCTTCCCAAGTTCAGCTGCAAGCTTTCAGGCATATGGCTTATCTCTCCCTTGGCCTCAGCTCCGAACCTCTCAGGGGCTTCTTTCCTAGTAGCTCAGCTATAGGCAAAACTGGAGTCCCTTCTTTCCCATTGCAGAATCAAAAATGGCTGCTTCCTTTTCCTGTGTGTCTCCATTTTTATCAGACCCAGCTAGAGGGGCAAGACTCAACCAGAGTCTTTCCTCACGGATGCAGTCCAACAAAAGGGTCTCACACCCACATCAATGATTAGTTTTTTAAAAATGCAATCTCTTTGGGTATTCATAAAAGAACTTCAAGCTGTCACAAGACCCAACTTTGTAAATGTGTCCCTGTAACAAGCTGACCAAGCATGTCACTGTCTTATTTCTTCCAAGAGATCAGAATAAGCTTCAATGCCAATGCTTTTTAAGTGCTAAACAACACTCTTCTGTCTTTGTTGTCAACATTTGATGCTCCACTGACTTTTTCGGTCTTTTGGAGTCCAGAGAACAATGATCAGAAGTTAAATCTTTGAGTGGTGAAAAATTACCATGGCCCTTTAGCTTTGGAAGAATTCATTTCACCATCAATGTGGAGTGCATTTTTTTTTTTTACTCTTTTAAACCTAATAGTAGTTTTAAACCTAATAGTAAATGAGAATGGTACTAATACAACATATGAAATGGTATACAACATACTGAAAAGAAGGTCGATATATGGGGCAGAAAGGTTTCAGAAACCAGAATCTTTGTGCATACATGCTTTCTCATTACAAGAAGGGACATAGTGAAAACATCATGAAGCAGTGTTAAGCATGTATTCCAGTGGAAAACCCATTCTGAACTGCTACTGTATTAATAACAAAAAGAAATGCCTTACTATTACTATAAAAGCAGAAAGTAAACAGACATTAAGAAAGATACCAATTGCCATTTGTAAAGCGTACACAGTTTTATATAAAATATTCTAAATACTACTGCAAAGGGAAAGTTAGTTGGAAAATTAAACCTTCCCTGCACTTAAAAAAAAAAAAATTCCAGTACAGTCAATATCTAACCAGAAGCTGCCATTTTTATAGTGATTGCTTTTCTGTTACCCACAATATAGACTTCAGAAAAGGGAGATATGGCCTCACAACTGCAGGGAGACATCAATCTCTGATCTTGCAGATATGTGTGCTTTAATTTGTCACTTTTATGGTGGGTTGTATTTTCCCCCATGGGGTTTAGCATTGCTTTCTTAGGGATGGAGCAAGAGATACCCTCTCTGTACTATCAGACACATCTTCTTAGTATCAAACAATATTGACTCCTCCTCTGAAATGGTCACTCACTCAACAAGAAATACATCTGACCCTCTGCTAAGCCTCCTTTCAGCCAGGACCACCAGGCATATGGCTCCTCCTGAGGTCATGCCCTTGAGAAACATGATGGAAAGTGTCAAAGAAATATAATCAATATGCTTGATACCAATATGCTTGATATGCTGTAGTTCAGCTAAAGGCTCATTTTTTAGTTCTGAAGCTGAAACTAAGTGCAAGTATTTTTGTTCAACCAAGTGAGTCCTCAGAGCGGGGAGGAGGGGTCAGCCTAACCCAGAGGTCAGAAAGAGTGACAGCTCTCACCACTCAAGGTGAATAATTGAGTCTCATCCCTGACTGTGCAGGAGGATAGGCAGGTAGACTTGTTCCTAGCAGTTTATGAGTCTCCAAGAGCACTGGATCCACTTCATCTGCTCAGGTGAGATTTCCATTCAGAGTGTTGGTAGTGTGATAACCATGGTCTAGACCAGAGAGAAACCACTGTAAGGACAGATTGACCTAAGGAGAGGGTCCTGGGACTGACCCTTTAATGGAGTTACTGTCTGTGGCCAAGATACTTTCTGAGAATAACCAGGCATGTATTGTGCTGTGAAATGTTCCAAGCAGTCTATTTAACGGTTACTATGGAGTGGATACTATGAGGCTGATAGTGTTTGGGGGTTAAGGATAGTTTAGCAGATAATTCCCCAACCTTAAAATTTACATTATAGTGGTCAGAGGAGACGTATATTAAAATAGTAAATAAATAATATTCATAACACAATAGCAAATATAATGGATGCTATGAAAATAATTAAAAGGGTGATATGTTGGAGAGAAAAGGGAATACTTTAGATTAGACCAGATGTTTGAGCTATGACCTAAGTGACAAGGAGGAGGAAGGCACCAAATATAGGAAGGTTTACAAGGAGAGTCTTTGAGGCAGAGGAAGCTGCAAATGCCAAGGTCCTGGAGAAGAACAGAGAGACTGTTCTTGTGACCAGGGTGGAAGAGGATGATGTTGGTGAGGTAGCAGGGGCCAAGTTATGGTAATATGAAATCTTGAAGGCCATGGCAAAGAACTTGGATTTTATACTTAGTGAAATGGGAAAGCACTTGAGGATTTTAGCAAGGTTGTAACAATCATACCTGATTTTTAAGAACATCCCTCTAGTTACCGTGGGAAGAATATTTGTAGCAAAGCTGGAAAAGAAGTGTGGAAATGCGGTCAAGAGGCTATTTGCAGCAATCCAGGTATGTGATGATAGGATAGTAACAACAAAGATTGACAAAATGAGACAGTAGTTTGGATATATTATGAAGAATGTGATGTTGGTTTTGGTTCCAAAATTCCATGTCAGATTGTACAGGTATAAAACCACCTCCTGGAATTCACCTATTATATCCAGCAGGAAGGTTCCTGTGAGGTCTCTACTGCCAAACTTACCCAGTAAAACAGTCCTAAATCTCTGGCTGAAAACTCTATCCTTACATATTACAAGCCCCAGGCACTCTGGTGCTGAAAGCATCACTCCCACATGTTTTATTCCTGCAGAGAAGGCATTCCTACCATCATCACCCCTTGTCTGGGTCCACACCAGCTGCTTGGTATCATTCTTCTGTCTAATATAAAACAGGATAGGGATCACATATTCCTTGCTATTAAAGGCCATATATATGCATTTTCTTTTTTTGACTGATCCAGGATTAGATTTTTCTAGACAAAATCTTTTTTTTTTCCATAATAAATTCTTTTGAAACATGGTGTGTATGGAGTTCTCAAATGCAGGATCATTTGGAAACTTCATCTTTAGTGCCCTGGCAACTTGGTATCACACTCTCATCCTCTGAAATTAGATTAATGAAATGCAAAGGACCCATCATAAGGATGCTTTATGGGTACTGCTGAGAGCTGTTTTCCATGTACATTAGAAAAGATACATTTCACTCATCACAGTGAAACTTATGACTTCAAAAAAAGGAACTAATCAGAAGCAGCTGGAATGAATTGAAGATACTAACAACTCAGAAACCAGATATAAGCCATCCTGTAAGGGGGAATACTTTTAAATTCTTTAAATGTGCTTGTCTAGCATGTCACTGAAAGCTGTAATCTTCCATTTTCCACTAACAACTCCATCAATTTTCCTAAATGTTTTAAATTAACTGTCTTCTCAGAAACATGATGTCATTCAACACTTGAAGAAAATGGCCTTTTTAAAAATAATTCTGGATTTAAAAATACTGAAATATGTTGTGCATATTTTGTAACTTTATTCATGTTAGAGGGTGGCATGTTTCCTATCATTTGAGATTTCAGGGTACAGTCCAAAAAATAAATGTGCCTGTTCTTTTATAAATCCTATGACACATATAATAATAGCATAACTCTGTAAAGCAGGAGAAAATTACATTATTTTTGTTAAGCTTTCCAAGCTGACCCTATTTTCATTTCATTTGTCTTATCCTTACATCCTTGTTTTCTTACTGAATCTTTTTCTGGTAGTGACTTTCCTGGGAAAATGAAGGAGAATGTGATCATATTGCTTATACCCTGTACTGAAGGGAATAACTGTACATCCCACCCCAGTTAGTTAATGCAGCACATTTGTCTAATGGGTAAGGGAAATGTAGTGTTCATAGACCAGGGTAAGTCTGAATTTTTATATCGATTCTCCACATAACCACTAATAGCCATGTTGGGAAAGATTTTGGACATCCCTTATTAGCGTTAACTATGGCTATTCTTTTGTTTGATTTTTTTTTACATCAACATGTTTACTAAATCATCTTAATTCAACAGATATTTACTGAAATCAACTTATGCAGGCACTAAGCTAGGCAAAGACTAATTAAACATGGATCAGGTGTGACAGTTTGTATTTGGTGAGTCCGAAAATAAAAGATTATGTTCTTGAACTAATTCATTCCTGTGGGTATGAGGCCCTTTTGACAGGACTACATCAGTGATGTGTGGTTCAGATTGGGTCCCTGCCCTCTTACTTGATCTTTATATAAATGGAGAAACAGAAAAAGAGACACGCAGAGAAAGGAAAGTGCCGTATTGATCCTGACATGGGAGAGAAAAGACTGCAAGAAAAGAGGAGCCCTGAGGCTAACAGAGGTCCTGAAGTCTGGAATCAGTAGAGTGAGCACAGAGGAAGGGAAAGAGGCCCCTGAGGCGTTGAGCCCCCAGAGCAGCTCAAGGCTGAGGAGACTAGCCCAGCCATATGCCTGATAAGCCTCAGCTGAACTCAGGAAGAAAACAGAGCAGCCAAGAATGAGAGGGGAGGCCCAGAAAAAAACAAGCTCTATTCTAGGTCACCCACAACTGGACTCCAGGAGATGGTGAGCCTTGAAGGGATGGCAGGGACCTCAGCTGAGATCAGCTGCCATCTTGCTTCACCACGTGGGAGGACCCCAATATCACAAGCAGCTGACTTTGGTAAGAATCATCTCTGCTGGTGCCTTGATTTATACATTTCACTGCTTCAGAACTATAAGCACTTACTCTAAATAAAATGACCATTATAAAAACCAAACCATTTCTGGTACTTTGCATCAGCAGACCTTTGGCAAACTAAGACACTGTGCCATCAAGGGACTCAAAATTGTGGGGGGGGGGGGCTGTGGAGTGGGTGAGTCTGTTCCAAGTATAATATTGTAATGTGGTGATATTACTGGTGGTTTTAACTTTATTCTATTTTTAAGTCATGGGAGCACAACAGGGTAATTAGTTGTGCCTGATATGGATGGTGAGGGGAGAGGAAGGAAAGACTTCAAGGAAAAGGTAACATTTGAACAGGGAGTTATAATGAGAAAAGGGAAAAGGACTATATGACCCTGTGCTTCTCTCTCAGGGTTAAATATAGGTAAGAAATATGGACAGGCACAGTATGTTCCAGAAAATATCGGACAAATAACTTGCTTTCCCGTAAGTTTTTTGTATTTAACATCATGAGAAACATGGGAAAGATTCCTGGATTTAGACTGTGAATTATCTGAAACACCATGCCTAGAATCTTAGACTCTAACTCCTAATAATAGCTGACTGAAAATTTTTAAATAAAAGTGTCATATCAGTTTTAAGTGATAGGAAGATTACTCAGGCTTGATGCCTTGGTAGAACTTTGCTCCATTGTCTTCCAGCATCCAGTGTTGCTCTTGGGACATACTGTGCATAATAATCCCCAACGTTTTGATGGTGACCTTGTGTCACTTTCTTTTAAAAAATTAATTAATTAATTTAATTGTATTATTTTAAGATACATAGATCACCAAAAAATTACATTAAAAAATTATAAAAGGTTCCCATATACCCCACAACCCACCCCATCCACTCCTCCCACATTAACAACCTCTTTCATCATTGTGGCACATTCATTGTATTTGGTGAATACATTTTGGAGCACTACTGCATGCATGGATAATATTTTACATTGTAGTTTACACTCTCCCCCAGTACATTCAGTGGGTTATGGCAGGATATATAATGTCCAGCACCTGTCCCTGCAATATAATTTAGGACAAGGCCAAATCCCCAAAATGCCCCCACATTAATCTGTTCTACCCTCTCCCTGTCCTCAGTAACTATCATGGCCACTTTCTCCACATCAATGATACAATTTCTTCCATTACTAATCACAATAGTTCTATAGTAGAATACCATTAAATCCACTCTAATCAATATTATATTCCTCCATCCTGGGAACTTGGAATGGTGATGTCTACACCACCTCTATATCGAGAGAGGGCTTAGATCCCACATGGTTGATGGATACAATTCTGTTTGCAGTTGTAGTCTTTCTCCGTTCCCTGGTATGGTGATTGACCATCTTCACCTCCCTCTTAGCTGACCTGGGTAAGTCCAACAAACCAGATAGTAGGAGTTACAACTCTGCTGAGGCGCAGGGCCCAGCTGGCACATGGCCAGTCCAGAGATTCAAGTATCCTGAGTATACACCAATCCCAGTGTCAACCACAGGTTCAGTAAAGTGTCAGAAGAAGCATGTGTAGAATGGTCACATCTGAGTCCAACTCCATCACACTCAGGAACACAAATTCCAAAGTACGGCCCAATGACCAGGCACTGAACTCCAGAGCCATCTGCCATGACCACAGAACCTGTGTGTCTCTGTAGCCCTCAAGAGCACCAGTGCCTAGGTTGTATCTACTTTGGCTATCTATGGGATCCTGCTGAGGCATGTGAAAGGGCAACCCCTCTGATGACCTCCTGACTCTTTTTAAAAGACTCTTAGCCATATAAACTAATTTGTCTTTATTATTTCCCCCTTTTATTCAAGGCCATTTTCTAGTTGCATCACCAGTTAGTGATTGGTAGTAATCACTTGACACCAGGGAGGCTCATCCCTGGTAGTCATGTCCCATGCTGGGAGGAGGTAATGCATTTACATGCTGAGTTTGGCTTTGAGACTGGCCACATTTGAGCAACATGGAGGCTCTCAGGAGGTAACTCTTAGGCATCCTGCAGCTCTAGGCCTTGTTCTTATTTCAGGTGCACAGGCTTATAAGCATAGTCATTAGTATCAAGAGCTCATGTTGGACATTCCTTCTTTTTTGGTCTTTGCAGTTGCACTTGGGGGATTGTTGCTATTCCTTTAGGAACTGTGATAGAATCCCCTGGTTAGGAACTCAGCACTCCCTCAGTTGTTGTTTTTAATTGTAAGCATGATGAAAATATCCAAACATTTTTATGTACCCTGGATATATGCCCTGGAGAACTCCCTGCTAACCATGTGTCCTTGTTAATAACATCCCACACCAGTATTCCTCCCCTTCCATTGTTGAACCCCTCTGTGATCCAAAACTTCAAAAATGAAGCCCAATATATTGCCAGGTTCCATTAATAGTAAAGTGGAATATAGTGATGGGTTTAAAGGTTAGATATAGAATACATATTAATTTAGAAAAATTAAGGTAAAAATAAATTGGGGTATCAAAAATTTAAAAATGCAAAAGCAATGTTTTCTATATTTTGCCTTCCATCACTGCAATAAGTGATGCCCTGTATGCAAATTGGCAAGGCAACTTCTTCCATCTTTTCCTCAGTGTCTACGTCCTTTCTTTTTCTTTTCTTTTTCCTAATTATTAAGCTTATCTTCACAAAAGTTTTAGATCACACTACTTCATATATACAATATACAGTACTTCCACATATCCAACATAAAACCCTTTTCCCTTCCACAGCAATAATCTTTTTACATATTCATACTATATTTACTGAAACTGATGTACAGATATTGAGACAATAGCTTTCAAACAAGGTAACATTTGTGTTTACATTGTGGTTTATATTTTAGACTATACAATCTTCTAAATTTTTTAGTTATCTTATGTTTTACATTATGATTTACATTTTAGCCTATCAGCCTCTATATATTTTTGGTATAATTTAACGTGTCTTATATACATCCTTGTGTAATCTTGTGGAACACTTCAATTGCCCACACGGTTACATTGATTCCATCTATTCAATACTTCTTCCCCCCTCCCTTCAGGGCCCACAGTGACAATCAATCTTCATTGCTTGAAGGGCCATGTAGAGAGATACTTGCAACAGTGTTGAGGGCTTGACATGCTCAACTGCCCTAATGCACTGGGAGCCCCCATTTCTCTTGAGAGATACAATTCCCTCTATTTGAGGGCATCAGTCCTCCCCAGGATGTGGGTATATCTTCAGTCTCATTATATGGGTCTCTATCCAATGATATAACCCACTATAGCAAAATGAGCATTCACACACTCCCTTTTAGCCTATCCTGCATTGGATTATCCCCTTTAAGCATCGTAAACAGGTAACCTTCCTTATTATATTTTTGAAAAAGCTTTCTCAGCATTACACTCAACGAAATACCTGACAATCTCCGATGTTCGGATATTTCCCCACCCTCCCCCAAATTTCTTGGGCAATATTACCCATCCTCCCATCACTAGGCCCCCTCAACCCGCAAAGCCCCACCCAAAGGGAACCCTATTCCCCCATTTTATCCCTTCCTTGTACAAATACTTACCTACAGCTTATCATAGATTTCACTCATGTAGGTGTCATCTTACATCCTTCCTCTATCCCCCTATTTCCTTTGAGCCTATTATCCAGTCTCTAGCTCTCTGAGGCAGCTTGGTTTACTTATTTCCTATCATTGAGGTCATGTAGTATTTGTCCTTCAATGCCTGGGTTGCTTCACTCATCGTAAGGTTCTCAAGATTCATCCATGTTATCAAATGTGTTTGTAGTGTATTCGTTTTTAAAACTGAGTAGTATTCCATTGTATGTATATAACACATTTTATTGATCCATTCATCTGTTGATGGGCATTTGGGTTGATTCCAACTTTTGGCAATAGTGAACAATGCTGCTATGAACATTAGTGTGCATATATTGGTTTGCGTCCTTGTTTTCAGATCTACTGGGTATATACCCAGCAGTGGAATTGCAAATCTATAGCTAGTTTTTTGAGAAACCGCCAAACTGTCCTCCAGAATGGCTGAATCCTTCTGCATTCTCACCAGCAGTGCATGAGTAGTCCCATTCCTCAACATCTTCTCCAGAATTTGTAGTCTTCTGTTATTTTCATAGCTGCCAATTTACGGAAGTAATATGGTATCTCATTGTAGTTTTGATTTGCATTTCCCTAATAGCTAGAGATTTGGAGCATTTTTTCATGTGCTTTTTAGCCATTTGTATTTCTTCTTTGGAGAAGTGTCTGTTTAAATCTTTTCCCCATTTTTCAAATGGATTGTTTGCCTTTATATTTTCCAGATATAGGTGTTCTTTATATATGCAGGTTATAAGTCCCCTATCAGATATATGGTTACCAAATATTTTCTCCCATTGCGTAGGCTCTCTTTTCACTTTCTTGACAAACTCCTTTGAGGTGCAAAGGCTTTAATTTTGAGGAAGTCCCATTTATCTATTTGTTCTTTTGCTGCTTGTGCTTTGGGTGTGAAGTTCATGAAGCCATTTCCTATTACAAGGTCCTGTAGATGCTTCCCTACACTGCTTTCCAAAGTCTTTATGGTCTTGGCTCTTAATTTTGGTCTTTGATCCATCTTGAGTTGATTTTTGCATAAGGTGTGAGATGGTAATCCTCCTTCATTCTTTTACATATGGATATCCAGTTCTCCAGGCACCATTTGTTGAATAGACCATTTTCTCCCAGTTGAGAGGGTTTGGTGGCTTTATCAAATATTATATGACTATATATATATGAGGATCTATATCAGAACTCTCAATTTGGTTCCATTGGTCTGTATGTCTCTCCTTGTGCCAATACCATGCTGTTTTCACTATGTAGCTTTGTAGTATGTTTTGAAGTCAGGTAGTATAATTCCTCCAATTTCGTTTTTCTTTTTCAATATGTCGTTGGCTATTCGGGGCCTCTTTCCTTTCCAAATAAATTTAACAGCTACTTTTTCTAGTTTATTAAAGAATGCTGTGTTGATTTTTATTGGGATTGCATTGAATGTGTAGATCAGTTTTGGTAGGATAGACATCTTAATAATATTTAGTCTTCCTATCTATGAACAGGGAATATTCTTCCATTTATTTAGGTCTTCTTTGATTTCCTTGTACAGTGTTGTGTAGTTCTCCTTGAATAAGTTTTTTACATCTTTAGTTAAATTTATTCCTAGGTATTTGATTTTTTTATTGACTATTGTAAATGGTATTTGTTTCTTGATTTCCTCCTGACCTTGCTCATTTTTGGTGTACAGAAATGCTACTGATTTTTGCTCATTGATCTTATAACCTGCGACTTTGCTAAACTCATTTATGAGTTCTAGAAGCTTTGTTGTAGACCTCTCAGGGTTTTCTATGTATAGGATCATGTCATCTGCAAATAATGAAATTTTGACTTCTTCCTTTCCAATCTGAATGCCTTTTATATCTGGTTCTTGCCTCAGTACTTGAGCAAGTACTTCTAAGACAATGTTAAATAGAAGGGGAGAGAGTGGGCATCCTTGTCTTGTTCCTGATCTTAGAGGGAAGGCTTTTAAGATTTCACTATTGTAAATGATGTTGGCTGTGGGTTTTTCATATATACTCTTTATCATGTTCAAAAAATTTCCTTGTATTCCAATCTTTTGCAGTGTTTTTATCAAGAAAGGATGCTGTATTTTGTCAAATGTTTTTTCTGCATCTATAGATGTAATCATGTGATTTTTTTCCCTTCAATCTGTTTATACAGTGCATTATATTCATTGATTTTCTTATGTTGAACCATCCTTGCATACCGGAATGAATCCCACTTGGTCATGGCGTATAATTCATTTAATGTGTTATCGAATATGATTAGCAAGTATTTTGTTGAGGATTTTTGTGGCTAGGTTCATTAGAGAAATTGGTCTGTAATTTTCCTTTCTTGTGGTGTTTTTGTTTGGCTTTGGTACTAGGGTAATGTTGGCATCTTTGAATGAGTTAGGTAATGTTCCTTCTGTTTTGATTTTTTGGAAGAGTTTCAGCAAGATTGGCATTAGTTCTTTCTGGAATGTTTTGTAGAATTCACCTGTGAAGCCACCTGGCCCTGGGCTCTTCTTAGCTGGGAGGTTTTTAATGACTAATTCTAACTCTTTACTTGTAATTGGTTTATTGAAATCATCAATTTCTTCTTTCATCTATATAGGCTGCTTATTCTGCTTATTTCTGTCTGTGGGGTCAGTGGTGATATCTCCTTTCTCATTTCTTATTTTGTGTTTGCATCTTCTCTCTTTTTTCTTTGTTAGTCTAGCTAAGGGTTTGTTAATTTTATTGATCATCTCAAAGAACCAGCTCTTGGTTTTGTTTAACTTTTCAAGTGCTTTCTTATTTTCTATTTCATTTAGTTCTGCTCTTATCTTTGTTATTTGTTTTTTTCTTCTTCCTGTGCGGTTACTTTGTTTTGGTTTTTTTTGTTTTGTTTTGTTTTGTTTTTTACTAATTCCTCCAAATGTGCAGTTAGTTCTTCAATTTTTGCTCTTTCTTCTTTTTTGATGTATGACTTTTGGCTATAAATTTCTCTCAGTACTGCTTTTGCCGCATCCCATAGGTTTTGGTATGTTGTGTTATCATTTTCATTAGTTTCAAGGTAGTTACTGATTTCTTTTGTGATTTCCTCCTTAACCCACTGTTTGTCTAAGAGTGTATTGTTTAACTTTCATATCTTGGTGCCTAATCTGGGTCTCTGGCCCTTGCAGATATCCAGCTTCATTCCACTGTGGTCAGAGAAATTATTTTGTATGATTTCAATCTTTCTGAATTTATTGAGACTTTCTCTGTGGCCTAGAATTTGGTCTGTCTTGGAGAATGATCCATGTGCTCTTAAGAAGAATATATATCCTGCTGTATTTTGGTGTAATTTTCTGTGTCTATTAAGTTCAACTCTAATATAAAGTTCAAAATCTTTGTTTCTTTATTGATTCTCTATTGAGATGTTCTGCCCAATGGTGTTAGTTAGTGGTGTATTAAAGTCCTCCACTATAATTGTAGAGGCATCTATTCCTTCACTTAATTTTTCCAGTGTTTGCCTCACATATTTGGAGATGCCCTGATTAGGAGCATAAATGTTTATGATTTTTCTTTCTTCTTGAAAGATTACCCCTTTTACTACCATGTAGTATCCATCTTTGTTTCTCACAATAGTTTTGCATTTAAATTCTCTTTTGTCTAATATTAATATAGCTTCTCCTGTCCTTGTTTTGGTTATTGTTTGCCTGTAAGATTATTTTCCAGCTTTTCACTTTCAATCTCCTTGAATCCCTGGGCCTAGGATATGTTTCTTATAGACAGCATATAGGTGGGTCATATTTGCTGATCCATTCTTCCAATCTATATCTCTTGGCAGGTGAGTTTAATCCATTGATATTCAGTCTTATTACTCTTAAGGAATTACTTACATTAGCCATATTTTCTTTGGATTTGTGTATGTCATATGTTGTTGTCTTTTTTTCCCTCTATTTTTGTCTTTTAGGTGTTCTTAGACTCTTCTCCAACTCTGTCTCTCCTGTTTTTTTTTTTCTCTTTCCTCCTGCAGATCTCCCTTTAGTATTTCTTGAAGGGCAGGTTTCTTGTTGCTATACTCCTTTAGTTTTGGTTTATCTGTGGCTATATTGAACTGTCCATCATTTTTGAATGCCAGCTTTGCTCGATAGAGTATTCTTGGCTGCAAATTTTTTCTTTTAGTACCTTGACCCTGTCATACCACTGCTTTCTTGCCTCCATGGTTTCAGATGAGAAATCACCACTTAATCTTACTGAGCTTTCCTTGTATGTGATGGTTCCCTTTTCTCTTGCTGCCTTCAGCATTTTCTCTTTGTCTTGTGTGGGAGTGCGAGCCACCGTTGCTAAGCCAACCCGGCAACAGGCGTGTGCACAGCCTGAAGCTGCAGTTCAGGGTGGCTGGAACGGGCGACCACGCCCTCAGCCTGGTACGGGCGAAGCGCCCTCAGCCTACCCGGGCAAGATACATCAATAATGGTCGCCTCCCACTATCTCCCGCCTAGCCTAACATCTGGTCGGCTCTCACTTCCCCTTTCCCCTCCCCCATTCCTAACCTCTCCGCCTGCCCTCTGCCTAGCAACCACTTACATTCACCTATCAGGAAGCAGTACCCGCCCGCACCTATCGAATCTCTCCACGCAGTCCCTAACCCTATAAAGCCGTATCCCCTTCCGCAATAAACCAGACTTGTGCCATCAGCCTGTCTCCGCGACTCCTTCCTGGGTCGTGCACCCTCCACGCCTTCGGAGCCCCCGAGGGAAGCCTCAGTGGCCGTACGAGGCTTTCTTCCCCACGCCAAGGACCCCTCTCGTCCCACAACGGGACCCCACTCGTCCCTTAACAGGGACCCCGCTCGTCCCACAACGGGACCCCACTCGTCCCGCAACAGGGACCCCGCTCGTCCCATAACAGGGACCCCGTTTCGTCCCTCAGTCTTGAGCACAGGATAATTTGATAAGTATATGTCTTGGGGTAGGCCTGTTGGGATTTATGCTGTTTGGTGTGCATTGTGCTTCCTGAACATGTACATCCATCTCCCTTAATAGGTTTGGGAAGTTTTCAGTCATTATTTCCTCCACCACACCTTCTATCCCCTTTCCCTTCTCTTATCCTTCTGGGATGCCTATAATGCATATGTTTATGTGTTTTGAGTTGTCATTCAGGTCCCTATGTCCCTGCTAGATTTTGTCTATCTTTTTATTGATCAATTTACTATCTGATTTCAGATGCACTGTCCTCCACATAACTAATTCTTTCTTTTGTCTCTTCAAATTTGCTGTTATTTGCTGAGAGTGTATTTTTTATTTCTTGGATTGTGCCATTCATCACTATCATTTCTGTTATCATTTTGGGTATGTTTACAATTTCTTCTGTATGCTCTCCAAGTGTTTTCTTAATATCCTTAATCTCTTCCTTCATTTCATTAAATTGGTCCATGTTATATGTTTTGAGAGCTTGGAATACTTGTTTGATGTTCTGTTTCTCTTCCTGGTTTTTAGTTTGTTCATTGGATTGCACCATGTTTTCCTGATTATTTTTTGTTGGTGTCTGATCATCATTTTATCTTGATGCATTTGTTCAGTTGATTAGCTTCTTCTAGTCTCTATTTATAAAGCTTCTTCTAGCTTTATTTAGATGCTGTTTGTGTGTGTGTGTTAAATCTTCTCTTTGATACTTTGTTCTTCCTATTCTGTTTCCTTGTTGTTGTCTAAGTTCCCTTGAAGGAAAATATTAGGGCCAGGGAAAGCAAAAGAGGTAAGAAAGGAAAAAGTATAATAATAGTATTGATAGTAAATGTTAGCAGAAGAAACATGTGAGATCTAGGAGAATGGACATTAAACTCATGTAAGCTGAGTAGAATTATAACAGTAAAAAAATGAAGTACCTACAATGAGACGGTAAACTGAATATAGAGAAGAATATAGTATGAATTAAAAAGCTAGTGTGGTCAGGAGAGAGAGAAAGATAAAGAAAGGATAACAATATAAAGAGTGAATAAAAGAGAAAACAGAATATAGGTGTTAGAAATAAAAAAGTCAAAAAATTAGGGCAGCAGACTTGGCCCAGTGGGTAGGGCATCCATCTACCACATGAGAGGTCTGCGGTTCAAACCCCGGGCCTCCTTGACCCGTGTGGAGCCGACCCATGTGCAGTGCTGATGCGTGCAAGGAGTGCCGTGCCACACAGGGGTGTCCCCCACGTAGGGGAGCCCCACGTGCAAAGAGTGCGCCCTGTAAGGAAAGCCGCCCAGCACAAAAGAAAGTGTAGCCTGCCCAGGAATGGTGCCGCCCACATGGAGAAGTGACACAACAAGATGATGCAACAAAAAGAAACACAGATTCCCATGCCGCTGACAAAAACAGAAGCAAAGAAGACGCAGCAAATAGACACAGAGAACAGACATCCGGGGAGGGGGGGAAGGGAAGAGAAATAAATTAATTTTTTTAAAAAGTCAAAAAATTGGAGGCTAAACAAAGAGAGGTGGAATGTAAGAGAAACAATAGATGATGGAAGATAGAAGGATGTTAAGGAAAGGGGATAACATTGGTAGCCAAAATTAGTATACACAGAAAAGAGGAGATCGAGGATGAAGAAGCACAGCAAATAAGAAACACTGTCTGCCACACCTAATAGAAAAAAAGAAAAAAGAAAGAAAAGGAAAAAGAGAAGAAGAAAAAAACAGGGGCCATGGGGGGATAAAGAGGAAGGAAAGACAAGAAAAATAAACCAACAAAAAGGACCAGACAAGGCCTCAAGCAAGGATTCTTCTTTGCAGTTGAATAAACTGCTTAGGAGTCTATTCTTCCCCCTTTGTCTCTTCCTCACTTCCCTCTCTCCCAGGGCAGCAGGAAGGCCATGTGAGAGCTCCCCCCACCCCAGAGATTCAAATGGGACCCTGGTGAACCAACTCACCTCAGAAAATAATGACTCTTAGTCTCTTTGAGAGAGAACACCCACACTTGCCAGGAACCCTAAATATGCTACTGGAAGCCTACAAAGCGTGTCCTACTGTTCCCCTTCCTTAGGTGTGCTATGCAGGACTAATTTTCTGACTCCATCTTCTCCCAGACCAAGTTTCCCTACCCCAGGGCACTTAAGTAAATCAGGCTTATATTCACTTCTCTTCTCTTCCTAGCCTCTCCCCAAGCCAGGTAGCATGCTTCTCCAGGCTCAGAAAAAGGGGGTATCAGACAATTGAACCTGCATTCCTCAGACCCCTGTACACCCCTCACCAAAACCCTCCCACTCTGAGAGATTATTGGATACTGGAGGACTAGGGGAATGCCAGAGTTCAGGGAGTGCTGGGTTTGGGGAATATGCTTGGGAGAATGTGGACTCAAGGAATGTGGTTTTGGGGAACGTGGGTTACTGGGAATGCAGGGTCCAGAGGAACACAGGTTCAGGGAACACGGGCCGCCGTGTGACCAGAGGTGTTCAGGGAATGCTGCAGCTATCAGCCCTAGGGGAAGGGCTTAGCCTTCCCACAGCTCAGGCTCCAGTGTCAGAAACCTACAGTTTTACCTTGAGCAGGCACTTCTTTTGTCTCACTCTCTCCAGATGGATGTCCAAAAGCCTCCTGTTTGTGGGTTCCTAAAACTGCTCACTAGGGCAGAATTCTGTCCCCACTCAGCTGGTTTTTTGCAGAAGAGATAATGAGGGTGCACTCGCTCAGATGCCATCTTTCCCTGCCTCTAGTATACTTTTTAGACATTCAAATGACTTTATTTTTATACTTGATGTTCTCAAATTTCATGATATATTCCATAGTGTATTTTTATTCTCTGCATTAGACTTATTCCTTCCATTATGGAAATTTCTTACATAACTTCTTTGATAATTCCAACCCTTCCCCCTCCCAAATTTTACCTGCTGTATCTTAACAAAATTGCAATTAGCCAGATAATCAAAACACCTATTCCACTTTTTGTTTTTGTTTTTTTAATTTTTTATTCATTTTTTTAAAATATTACATTAAAAAAATATGAGGTCCCATTCAACCCCACCGCCCCTACCCCACCACGCCCCCCACAGCAACACTCTCTCCCATCATCATGACACATCCATTGCATTTTGTAAGTATATCTCTGGACATCGCTGCACCTCATGGTCAATGGTCCACATCATAGCCCATACTCTCCCACGTTCCATCCAGTGGGCCCTGGGAGGATCTACAGTGTCCGGTAATTGTCCCTGAAGCACCACCCAGGACAACTCCAAGTCCCAGAAACGCCTCTGCATCTCATCTCTTCCTCCCATTCCCTGCACCCAGCAGCCACCATGGCCACTTTTCCCACACCACTGTCACATTTTCTCTGTGGACCTTGGATTGGTTGTGTCCATTGCACATCTATGTCAAGAGGAGGCTTAGATTCCACATGGATACTGGATGCAATCCTCCTGCTTTCAGTTGTAGGCACTCTTGGCTCCATGGTGTGGTGGTTGACATTCTTCAACTCCATGTTAGCTGAGTGGGGTAAGTCCAATAAATCAGAGTGTAGGAGCTGAAGTCTGTTGAGGCTCAGGGCCTGGCTATCATATTGTCAGTCCAGAGATTCAAATCCCCTAGATATATCTTAAACCCCAGCACCAAATACAATTCCAGTAAAGTAGCATGAAAGGCTTGTGAAAAGAGATCCCATCTGTGTCCAGCTCCATCACGCAGAAACACCAGCTCCAAAGAAGGGCCAACTGACATGGCAGTGAATCCCATCTGCCATGACCATAGAACCTGTGGGTCTCTTTAGCCCTCAAAAGAACCAATACCTGGGGTTGTATCTACTTTATCTGTCTCTGAAACTCTGCTCAGGTGTGCTTAAGGGGAATCCTTCTGACAACCTCCAGACTCTTGTAGAGACTCATAGCCATATAAATTCATTTCTCCTTTCCATTTCCCCCTTACATTAGGTCAAACAGCATTTTAAACTCCTGTTATTATATGTAGACAGGGATATTCTGCTGGTCCACGTTGAACCTTTAATTCAAGGTCATTTTCTAGTTGCATCATCAGCTGGTACTTGGTAGTGATCCCTCGGTGCCAGGGAGGCTCATCTCTGGGTGTCATGTCCCATGCTGGGAGGAATGCATTGCATTTACATGCTGAGTTTGGTTTCGAGACTGGCCACATTTGAGTAACATTATTCTACTTTTTGTGATGGTTAGACTAATGTATCAGCTTGGCCAGGTAATTGTGCCCAGTTGTTTGGTCAACCGAGCACTGGGCTAATTGTAATACAAGGACATTTATGGACTTTAGTCACCAGTGACTTTACTGCAGATGGCTGATGAGATTTACATCAGTCAGGGAGATTGCCATCAGTGAGTGACAAAAGGGGAGAATTTCCCAGCTCATGGATGAACAACCATTATCTCCCAGAAATTCATCAAGGACCTTCACTGGTCTTTCATTGGAGCCCCTGGTTTGCAGGCTGCCTTGGAACCTGGACTTGTGCATCCCCACGGTCAGGTGAGAGGCCTTTGTAAAATCTCTTACTATTGACAGATATCTCCTGTTGATTCTCTTTCCCTAGAGAACCCTGACTAATACAGTTTTCATTCTGTTATCAGGTAATAATTTCCTTGACATTATCTTCTTTGATGATTTGAAGCTATATATACCTTAGAAAAGTATGTTCTTAAAGTTAGTTCATTCCTGTGGGTCTGGGCCCATTATAAGTAGGATCTTTGGGTGAGTAGCATCTTAAGATGCCACCCACCTTATTCAATGTGGGTCTTAATCTTCTTACTGGAGTCATTTATAAGAGAATTAAATTCAGATTAAAAGAGAGAAAGCCTTGGAAGCAAGAAGCTGTAAGCAACAAAACTTGGCAGAGAAGGGAGAGATCAGCAGACTTGCCATGGGACAGAGGAGTCTGGGATTGCCAGTACAGCTGGTTTTTAGGAAGAAGGTATTGTCTTGATGATGCCTTGACTTAGACAGTTTCATGGCCTCAGAACTGTAAGCTTGTGAGCTAATAAATTCTAATTACAAAAGCCAAAACATTTCATGGTATCTGCTCTATGCATTTCATGGTACCTGCTTTGAGCAACTTTGCAAACTAAAACATCTTTGAATCCTTCTTTTGAATTTTTTTGTTTGTTTTGGGAGGATGCATCATAGTTTTCAATTCCAAGAGCTTTCTACTGTATCAGGCTTATTCCTTTTCTATATCATCCTATTCTTGTTTCACAGGCACAATATCTTCTATTTTATGAAGTTTCTTCTGTTCTTTAATTTCTCTTTTTTTATACATTCCTTTATTTAACTAGTTAGTTAATTGGTTGCTTTTGCTCTGCCTTTCATGTAGAAAACTTTCCCAAAATGTCTAATGATTCTTGTCTGTCAGGTATTATTACTGACTGAGGTGTGGATAAGCTGATAGGAAATTCAAGGTTCTTTGGCAGGGCTTTTAAGTATCTCTAATATAAATGGTACCAAAACAGATTTTCAAATGAAAAGTCTCCAAGTATGGGTATCAGCCTGAGCCAAGAAAGTTCTCTATCTTTATCTAAGCTTGGGGTAGATGCTGGGCAGTGATCTGGAAACAAAGCAAGAATAGGTACTGGAAGTCTTGCCATTCAATGCACAGACCCTCTCTTAACCTCTGACTCCATCTCTTCACCCCCACCCTCCACTGTGCATGGTATTTTCTGAAGACAGACTTTGGGATTTCAGATTTGAAATCAATCCTGCCTTCTACTAGTTTCCAAATTCTGTGCCTTTCTAGGGTTCTGTGTTGTTCCACACAGACACTTAGATTGAAAGCTTCTCTGCTATACTAAGCCAATTACCATCCTATTATACACTTTTCATCTTTAAAGATAATTTTGACATTTCTTTTCCACTATCGCTTTCTCTTATATTCTCTTTATGAAGTTATATTAATAGCAGGTGTTGATCAATTCCTGGATAATTGAGTCTGCAAGGCACACAATAAACATTCAGTTTGTATTAGTCCAGGTATTTCAAAAAGCAAATGTCAGTTAAGGCACACAATTGTGAGAGAAAATGAAGAAGCATGTGAGAGAGATTGGGAGAGACAAACTGCAATGCAGATCTGAGGAAGGAGAGATAAGAAAAGGAAATTGGGATGTAACAATTTTAGAATTAAGTACAGGTTTAAAGGAAATTTGGCAAGACTATAAGGGGAGCTCTTCAACCAAGGTCACTGGTCAGTGGAGTCCCACATTTTTAAGGCATGGGCCTGCCTTGGCATCCCTGCCATAATCAGTTATTGTCTGGAATCAACCCATGGGAAAATGTGGTAGTAGATTTCAAAGTACAGCATCTAGAGCCATCAAGTCAATTATGCTCTCTATTAAGAAATCTTCAAGGCACATTTCCATGGCCACCACATAGTTGAAACATTGCAGAACATATGGGGGAAATACACTCCCACAACTCCATGTAGGAGTGGGAGAGTAATTGAACCCATATATTTTCTGGAAGTTAAAAAAAACTTACCAAAGTAGCATTACACCTAAATACACCCAAGCTTCCTCTAGTTCAGGGGTTAACAAACTACAAGCCATGGGACAAATTTGGCACTCTGCATGCTTTTGTAAGCAAAGTTTAATTTGAACACAACTATGACTATTCATGTATATAATATCTATGACCACTGTCACACTATTTCAGCAGAACTGCACAGGTGCAACAATGTAGACCCACAGAATTTACCCTCTGATCCTTTATAGAAAGCTTGCTAACTCCTGCTTTCATTTAAAGCCTGGCATAATTTAGAGTGAATTCAATAGCTTAAAGGAGAGGAAACTAAAATACACTCAGCCTTCCACACTTTACATTTCCAAACGAAGTTTAAAAAACAAAAGAAAGTATACTCTAACACTAAATGGGAGAGAAAAGATTCCTGTAGAGCACCAAACAACCTCAACTTCTTACAAGATAGGTAGTGTCCAGTTTTCAACTTAGTGAAGTGCATTATAGCTGCTAAGGACTGTGCTAATCACAGGCAGTATAAAGATGAAGATATAACCTTGCCCTCAATGAGCTGAGTATCTAGCAAGGAATTCAGAAAAACATGTAAATGAATCACTATAATGTAACATAACATGCTATAAAGGGGGCTGTCTTGGCTTACCAGGTCTGCTATGACAAATTCCATGCAATGGGGCTTAGAGGGGAATTTATTATCTCATGATTTTGGATGCTGGAAATCCAACATCAAGGTATTGGCAGGGCTAGCTTTCTCCTGCAGTCTGTAGCATTCCAGCAATCTTCCATTACTTGGTACTCTCTTTCCTTATGTCTGTTCTTTTGATTTCCAATGACTTCTGGCCTCTTCTGACTGACTGTATCCAAATTTCCTTTGCTTAAAAAGGGACTTCAGTCATATAGATTAAAGTATACCCTAATTCAGTTTGGCCTCATCTAAAGAGGAGCTTCAAAAATCCTATTCACAAATGAATCCACACCTTAATAACAACACCTTTAAAGGTCCTATATTCTAATGTTTGTACCCACAGAAATATGGATTAAGACTTGAACATATCTTTTGTGCAGGACACAGTCAATCCCCAATAGAGGTATAAAGAGCACTTATAAAGCACAGATGAAGTGTTAATTATAGACTTTCAGCAAAATATAGCAAATTAAACATATCTACCTCTCAAAATGCCACTAAAATGATGGTAAAAGAATTATAAATAAACATATGGACTATGGAAGGGTATAGTCCAAGAGTAGCTTGATGCCTTTTCCTGTGACCCATGAATGAACCTTGTACTTAGGACCAGATAGGTTGGCCTGGTTTCTTGGATGGGGTGTGAGTGCCAGCCGACTCCCTTTTTTGGGTATCTTGACACAAAATACATCTCATAGAGTGGTCTGTCAGCACATTCCTTCCCCCTTTGTCCTGAGCACATGTGAACATTCATGCTTAGCTAAGTACCTGGCCAACGCCACTGTTATATCTGTTCCCAGTGTAAAGGGAAAAGGTTACTTCAACTGCAATACAAGAAGGGTTCACACCATCTCTCTGCATAGGCTGCAGAAAGAGACCCTCTGGCCATGGGGACTGACATGCACAATTGAGTAAAGTGTGGTTCCATCCAATGCCTGTGTGAGTCATGGTTTTGTTAATGATCCCAAGCCTATAAAGCAGAGAGTGAGTTGACATATTAAGGCTGCTGTTCCTGGTGGCAGGCATTATTATGCTCTTTAGTTCCCTCCTTGTAATGGGACTCTTCCCATGGAGACAGTAACAGTTAACAAAATTAAAATTAAAATCACAGTGAGATACCACTACACAACTACTAGAATGGCTAAAAATGTAAACTCTGGCATTAACAAATGTTAGAGAAAATGTGAAGCCGCTAGAACTCTCATATATTGTTGGTACCACATGAAATGTAAAACAATATAACCACTTTGGAAAACAGTTTAGCATGAAATTTTTTGAGAAAGGTTTACACTTGGAAGTATTTATTTTCTTTTATTAGCTAGAAAAAAACTTGACTATAATCTAGTCTCTTACAACCATGCAGAAGGGTTTAGGGAAATGGAGTTAAGCTTACAAAAACCCAGAGCCAGCTTAAAGCAGCAATTATTACATATTTTCAACTTTCACCTTTATTAGTAGCATTCTTCTGTGGGTTCAAATAATTTGGGATTTGCTTGAATTATTTGATACGCTATTTCCTAAACTACAAAAACAAACTATGGAATTCTCATGTAATAATTCAACCCTTATTAAGTATAGCCAATATTTCTATTAAAAGAAAGATAATTGGAGCCTAAAACAATTTAAGCAATAACTACAAGCATATCTTGAATATAATGGTACAATATTCTTTAGTTGCACATGCTTTATACTTATGATAACTAGACAAGTGTAGAAGCATATTATATATCTGTCTAGTCACTATAAGATTAAGGACAGCTAGAAAATAGGCTGAAACAGCCTGGACAAAGATCTTCTAGAGTTTAGGATAGCAGGCACAGGCTGGACACCACCCAAAGGAGAAAGGATCAAAGGAAGGGGATCCTGATGACAGAACAATGAGTTGAGACCAGTGGCTACTGTTGCTGGCATCCCCCACACTAAAGACACTTTAGAATTCTCAGGCCTCTGGGCCTGCTGCTACAGACAAAGGGGGCTCCAGGGATCCACCATCCCAAGAAAGGGGAGAAAGAGGAACACAACCTAAGGCTGATTCAGCTTTTGACTCACAAATTTGGTCTGCTGTGTCCCAGGAGCTCTTCCACGCCAGGTTGGGTCATACCATTGTTTGCCTTGGTAGCCAGCAAGGGTCTAAGTATATATGACCCTCCTAATTTCCTTCCCTACTAACATGGATTGATTGTTGAGGACTTCGAGAGGAGCAGAAATATTTCCTACCTGGGAAAAGGGAAGGGACTACCAGAGAAGGTGGAGAACTGTCTCTGAAAAAAATTGAATTACAAGGCTCATGGCCTTCAGGCAGGAAGCTCTATCACAGTGATTGGGTTTCTGTTACAACAAATATGCTCCTACCAGGCACTGAACTGAGAGCTGCCAAAGAGCACCATCTTCTGGTTGACCATGGAAGTGCACATGAGAAAAAAAAAATGAGAGGCTTTTTCCAGCCTTTATAGCTTCCTTCCCCAAGGCCCTAGAAAATGGATCTGCAACCAATTACTGGGTCCAAAGTCCAGTTTTGAGCAACTAGAATGGACAATCCTAACAATCCAGGATGAACAAAGAATCAAAGAGTAGTGATAATACACAGCTTCTTGCCACTAAATCCCTACAAAAGAGAAAGTAATTAAGCATCTGAGTAAACTAGTTCCTAATCAGATGCCTAGACATTAGCAAAAAATTATGAGCCATACTAAGAAAATGGAAGACATGGCCCAAGAAAAGGAATTTATCAAAGCCCCAGAAGAGACTCAGGATTTAAGAGAGCTAACTAGTGAGATGTGCACAAATTTCCAAAATCAAATTAATGAGTTAAAAGACAATATGACTAAAGAGATAAATGATATCAAGAAGATATTGAGTGAGCACAAAGAAGAATTTGAATCCTGAACTCAAAAGTAACTGAGCTCATGGGAATGAAAGATACAATAAGTGAGATCAAAAATACATTAGAGGCATGTAACAGCAGACTCAAAATGACAGAAGAAAGAATAAGTGATACAGAAAACAGAACAGCTGAAATTGAAGACAGAGAAGAACAGAGAGAGAAAAGAATGGAAAAAATGAGCAGAGAGTTGAATGACAACACAAAAAGCAACAGTACACAAGTCATGGGAGTTCCAGAAGGAGAAAAGAAAGGAAAAGGGGCAAAAGGAAAAGGGATTTGAGGAAATCATAGCTGAAAATTTCCCAACTCTCATGAAAGAAATGAACTTACATGTCCAAGAAGCATACTGTAACCCCAGTCAGAATAAATCCAAATAGACCTACTCTAATACACATACTACTCAGAATTCCAAATGTCAAAGATAAAGGGAAAATTCTCAGAACAGCAAGGAAGAAGCAAACCATCATATACAAAGATGCCAAGCAAGAGTTAATACAGATTTCTCATCAGAAACCATGGAGGTGAGAAGACTGTGTGATACAATTAAGGTATTGAAAGAGAAAAAATGCTAGCCAAGAATTCTTTATCCTGCAAAATTGTCCTTCAAATATGAAGGTGAGCATAAGATATTCACAAACAAACAGAAACTAAGAGAGTTTGCAAAAAAAAAAAAAAAATTCACCTTTGCAGGAAATATTAAAGGAAGACTTAGAACATGAAATAAAAGACAGGAGAGAGCGGTCTGGAGGAAACTATAGAAGAAAGAACAGAGAAAGTATAACTAAAAGAGTAAAAAGACATACAAATATGATACAACATATGAAAACCAAAGAATAAAATGGTGGAAGTAAATAATGCATTTACAATAATATCATTGGATGTGAATGGATTAAAATCCCCAGTTAAAAGATACAGGATGATAGAATGGATAAAAAACTTGACCATCCATATGCTGCTTATACAAAACTCACCTTAGGCCCAGGGTTACAAACTGACTGAAACTGAAAGGTGGGGAAAAGATACTCCATGCAAATAGTAATCAAAAAAGAGCAGGGGCAGCTATATTAATGTTGGGCAAAACAGACTTTAAATGCAAAAAAGTTATAAGAGATACAGAAGGCCATTGTCTATTAATAAAAGGGACAATCCACCAGGAAAATATAATAGTCATAAATATCAATGTACTAACCAAGGTGCCCCAAAATACATGAGAAAAACTCTGGAAAAATTAAAGGGAAAAATAGACACCTCTTCAATAATCTTGGAGACTTCAACACCACACTCACATCATTAGATCGAACAACTAGACAGAAGATCAACAATGAAACAGAGAACTTGAACAAGATGATAAGTGAGTTGGACCTAACAAATATATACAGAATGCTGCATCCAAATTAAGGAGTTATAGATTCTTTTCAAGTACCCATGGATCTTTCTCCAGGACAGACCACACAGTAGGACACAATGCAGCTCTCAGTAAATATAAAAAGATTGAAATTATACAAAGCACCTTCTCATATCATAATGAAATTAAACTGGAATCAATAATAGACAGGAAAAACGTAAATTTGCAAATGTGTGGAGGCTGAATAACACACTCTTAAATAATCAGTGGGTCAAAGAAGAAATTGCAAATGAAATCAGTAAATATATTGAGACAAATGAAAATGGGAACACAACTTATCCAAACTTATGGGATACAGTGAAGGCAGTCTTGAAAAGGAAAGTTATAGCCCTAAATGCTATATAATGAAAGAAAAAAGAGCTAAACTCAAAGATTTAACTGAACAACCAGAGAAACTAGGAAAAGAATAGCAAACCAGTTCCAAAGCAAGCAGAAGTAAAGAAATAATAAAGATTAGAGCAGAAATAAATGAAATTGAGAAAAAAATAGAGAAAACTAACTGTATTAGTCAGCCAAAGGGATGCTGATACAAAATACCAGAAATTGGTTGGTTTTTTAAAGGACATTTATTTGGGGTAGGAGCTCACAGACACCAGGCCATAAAGCATAAGTTACTTCCTTCACCAAAGTATTTTTTCACATGTTGGAGCAAGATGGCTACTAACACCTGCTAGGATTCAGGCTTTCTGGGTTCCTCCCTTCCAGGGTCTTGCTTCTCCTTCCTCTGAGGGCTTACTTCCTGGGGCTCCAGCTTAAGGCTTCAGCATCAAACTCCAATATCAAAACTCCAACATCAAAAAACCCTCAACTCTGTCCTTTGCCATGCCTTTTATCTGAGTCCCCACCCACCAAGGGATGGGGACTCAACTCCCTAATCATAACTCAATCATGCCCAGGTACAGATCAGATTACAAACATAATCCAATATCAATTTTTGGAATTCATAACCACATCAAACTGCTACACTAACAAAACCAAAAGCTGATTCTTTGAGAAGATCAATAAAATTGACAAACCCCTAGCTAGACTAACAAAAAAAAGAGAGAAGATACAAATAAATATAATCAGAAATATAAGGGGAGAAGTTATAACTGGCCCTACAGTAATAAAAGGGATCATATGAGGATATTGTGAGAAACTGTATGCTAACAAACTAGACAACCTAGATGAAATGGACAAATTCCTAGAAATACACAATCTACACTGACACTACAAGAAATACAAGACTTCTTAACAAACCAATCACATTTAAAGAGTTTGAATCTTTCCTCAAAAATCTCCCAATGAAGAAAAGTCCAGGACCAGATGGCTTCACAGGTGAATTCTGCTGAGCATTTCAAAAAGAATTATCACCAATCCAATTTAAACTCTGCCAAAAATTTTAAAGAGGAGGGAAAATGACCCAACACATTTGTTGAAGCCAATATGAATGTATACTAAAGCTAAAGATACTACAAGAAAAGAAAATTAAGGACCAATCTCTCTAATAAACATAGATGCAAAAATTCTCAACAAAATACTTGCAAATCAAATCCAACAGCATATCAAGACTGATAGATCGTGACCAAGTGGGATTTATTCCTGGTATGCAAGACTGGTTTAGCATAAGAAAATCAATCAATTTAATGCACCATATTAACAAATTGAAGGGGAAAAAAGCATGTGATCATCTTTATTGATGCAGAAAAGGCATTTGACAAAATCCAGTATCCTTTCTTGATAAAAACACTTTGAAAGTGAAGAATAGAAGGAAAATTCCTCAAGCCAATAAAAGGCATATATGAAAAACCCATAGCTAACATCATACTCAATGGGGAAATGTTGAAAGCTTTCCCTCTAAGATCCGGAACAAGACAAGGATGTCCACCGTCACCATCATTATTCAATATTGTACTAGAAGTTCTACCTGGGGTAACTAGACAAGAAAAAAAATTAAAGACATCTTAATAGGAAAAGAGGAAGTAAAACTCTCACTGTTTACAGAAACATGATCCTGTATTTAGAAAATACTGAAGTATCCAAAACAAAGATACTTGAACTAATAAATGAGTTTAGCCAAGTGGCAGCATATAAGATCAACATGCAAATATCAGTAATGTTTTTCTACACTAGAACTGAACAATCTGAAAGGAAATCAGGGGGAAAATCACATTTACAACAGCAACAAAAAGACTCAAATACCTAGGAATTATTTTAACCAAAGAAGTACAGGACCTATATGCAGAAAACTACAAAACACTGCTAAAAGAAATTTAAAAAGACCTAAACAAATGGAAAGACATTCTATTTGGAAATGGAAGAATAAATATCCTGAAGATGTCAATCTTACCCAGACTGACTTATAAATTCATTGCAATACCAATAAAAATTCCAACAGCTTACTTTACAGAATTAGAAAAGATAATTACCAAATTCATTTGGAAGGAAAAGTGCACCTGAATAGCCAAATGCATCCTAAAAAAAAAGAGTGACGTGGGGGAAATATCACTGCCTGACCTTGAAGCATATTTCAAAGCTACAGTGGTCAAAATGGTATGGTACTAGCATAAAGACAGACACATCAAACAGTGGAGTAGAATTGAGAATCCAGAAATAACCCCCCCCCCATATAGTCAACTGGTTTTTGACAAACCTACCAAGTTAATGTTAATAGGACAAAGCAGTCTCTTCAACAAATGATGCTGGGACAACTGGATATCTCTAACCAAAAGAATGAAAGAGGACCTCTTTCTCACTCCCTATACAGTATCAATTCAAAATGGATCAAATACCTAAATATAAAAGCCAAGACCATAAAACTGCCAGAAGAAAATGTAGAGAAACATCTTAAAGACCTTGTAGTAGGTGGTGGTTTCTTGGGCCCTACACCCAAAGCATGTGCAACAAAAGAAAAAATAAATAAATAGGACTTCCTCAAAATTAAACACTTTGCATCTCACAGTACTTTGTCAAAAGGGTGAAAATGCAGCCAACTCAATGGGAGAAAATAATTGGAAATCATATGTCAGATAAGTGTTTAATATCCAGGATATATAAAGAAATGTTTATATGAACAATATGAACAATAAAAGGATAAATGACCCAATTAAAAAATGGGCAAAAGACTTAAATAGACATATGTTTAAAGAAGAAATACAAATGGCAAAAAACACATGAAAAAGTGCTCAACATTACTAATGATTAAGGAAATGCAAATCAAAACTATAATGAGATATCATTTCACACCTATCGGAATGGCCACTATTAAAAAGAGAGAACTACAAGTGTTGGAGAGGATGTGGAGAGATAGGACCTCTTATTCACTGATTGTGGGAACACAGAATGGTACAGCCACTATAGAGAACTGGTAAGCAGTTCCTAAAGAAGCTAAATATAGACTTGCCACATATCCCTGTGAAATCACTACTGGGTATATACTCAGAAGAACTGACAGCAGGGACATGAAGAGACATCTGCACACCAATGTTCACAGTGACATTATTCATGATTGCCAAATTTGCAGACAACCCAGGTGTCAATCAACTGAGGAATGGATATACAAACTGTGTTGTATTCACATGATGGAATATTATCCAGCCATAAGAAGAAATGAATTCGTAAAACATATGAATACATGGATGTACCTGGAGGACATTATGTTGAGTGAAGCAAGCCAGACACAAAAGGATAAGTACTATATGATTGTGTTACTATAAACCAAATATATTGTGTAACATATTGTATGATTCAAAAAAATTTTATCTGTATCTGGTACATTTAATTGAGAAATGCATGTTTTTATTCAACCATTTTCTTTTTCTTTTTAAATTATTGTTTATATTTTCAGTTATTAAATGTACAAAATTAAGTAAAAACAAAGAAAAAACACTATTCTGAGAAGTACATAAAAAAATTCAGGAGATAGCACATTATAATCGCTAAAGATAAATGGTTGACATTTTCCCAAGCCAAATCAAGCATAAAATTGTCCTGATATTGCTGAGGATGTTCTCAGCAGCCACATATGGGGTCTCCAGCTTCATGCTCCTTCTCTTACTGCCAATACATGTGTGTTGGTATGTTTAATGGAACTCACATTTCTCTCAGGCACTGTTCATTTCTCTTCATACTTTTTTCTCTATTCTTTGGATTGCATAATCTCTTTTGATACATATTCAAGTTTGCTAATTCTTTCTTCTGCCATTTCAAATATACTCCTGAGTCCCTCTAGTGAATTTTTCTTTCTCTTTTTTTTTTTTTAAAGATTTATTTATTTATTTAATTTCTCCCCCCTCCCCTGGTTGTCTGTTCTTGGTGTCTATTTGCTGAGTCTTGTTTCTTTGTCCGCTTCTGTTGTCGTCAGCGGCACGGGAAGTGTGGGCAGCGCCATTCCTGGGCAGGCTGCTCTTTCTTTTCACACTGGGCGGCTTTCCTCACGGGCGCACTCCTTGCGCGTGGGGCTCCCCCACGCGGGGGACACCCTTGCGTGGCACGGCACTCCTTGCCGCATCAGCACTGCGCATGGGCCAGCTCCACACGGATCAAGGAGGCCCAGGGTTTGAACCGCGGACCTCCCATATGGTAGACGGACACCCTAACCACTGGGCCAAAGTCCGTTTCCCTGAATTTTTCATTTCTCTTATTGTACTTTCTAACTCCAAAATTTCATTTGATTTTGTTTTAAATTTTCCTTTTACTAATTAATATTCTCCCTTTGATGCCACATTGTCTTTATACCTTCTTTACTTCTCTAATCATCATTTCCTTTGCTTCTTTGAAAATATTTATAATCACTACTTAGAAGTCTTTTGCTGTTAAGTCCAATGTCTGGTCACTTTCACAAGTAGTTTGTTGTTTGCTTTTTCATTTTAAATGCATGGGTCATACTTTCTCACTTCCTTGAATGTCTCAATTTTTCTTGGAAACTGGACATTTTAGATAATATATTGTAGCAACTCTGGGTACTGCCCCTCCCCTTTGAATCCTGTTATTGCTATTTGGAGATTATTTTATTGAAATCTAGCTCCCCACACACATACATAATATGAAGCCTTTGACATTTCTTTTCATGTGGCACAGCCTAGGGTATACCCACAATCACCCTGGGATGAGGATGGTGTTGGCAGTGTTTCTCTCTCTCCCTGACCACACCCAGCTGATAATTGCTGGCTGATTGTGCTACTGTTTTTAATAATACCCCGGGGCAGAAATAGCCCCACAGACTGAGCCAGTCAAATTCAAGTTCCTTTGAAGTACTAATTCACAAGGTCACTGTTTTTCATTTGTTCTGTTGCAACCTAAGAAGGGCTCCTCCCAGCTTTTCTCTCTTCCACTTTTTTCTCTCCAGCAAGCTTGCTACTCTATAGTTAAACCTTTATCTCCAATGAATCTACCAAGCCTCTCTCAGTTTCCTTTCACCACAATCTTCAATGATTTTGAGAGCATCTTTAGGCTTGAACTTTCTCACTTTCTGTTACAATGAAGTCAGTTCCTTTGGAAAGAGATTCAGAACTCTCTGTTTTATAGCCTGCTTCTCCCCATCCCACACTAAGGCAAAATCTCTGATGTGAAGGTAGGACAATGGCACACTTCTCACTCAGGGATACCTCTGCTTTACAAGCTGAGTGTTTAGTGAAAGAGTGGGCAGTAGCCTCAGGTCTGGTTGTCTCTTATAGTGGGCAGAAGCCTCAGGTCTTGGCTGTCTCTTACAGTGTGGAACTACTGCCTCATGAGACAGGACAGTGCCTTGTCCAAGGTATAGCCTCCATCTAATGAAGGGGAACTGGGCAGAGACTACTCCCATATCTTTAGGTTGCACTTGCCTGGAACTGAGATTCAGCAACAGGTAGCTGGGAGCAAAATAAGAAATGCTGATGGTCTGCCTCTGCCAGAATGATGGTCCTATGACTGGGGGCTAAGGAAGATTGCTACACCAATCTTAAGTAGAGTTTCCATCTCACTGAGTTGGGAAGGGGGAGGAGGTAGTGGGTCTTTGTTCAAATACCACAAACTCATTGCTGTTCTTACCAAGTTTTGGTATATTTTCTTGAATAAATGCTTCTTCATTTGCTGTGTGCCCTTGGAACCATTTCCAGAGACTTTAAATGGATATTTTTAAAAATGATGTTCAACAATTTCACTGAAGAGCTTCTCATGCTGTCAGGTTAGACTATTCAGACCTCTTGATTCTTCAACTATGCTGACTTATTTAATAATTTTTCAGTAGTCTTAGTTTATTCCACTCACAAAGATTCTATTATGCATGCATAACCAGCAATAACTTAGAAACTGTATCAAGAAGGACAGATAAAAGAAACAGGAATGAACTCCTAGGTACTGTCTTTCTGCTACTGCTTTCAACTTCAAGATGAAGAATGAGTGATGGATAAGGTAGTTAAGCTGCTTGTAGGTTCTTCTATACGGTATGATGGTTTCTACTTTAAGCAGTAAATTTTGAACAGACACGGTCAAGGGTAAGGCATAAAAATTTTTATCATTGTTTGTATCATTAAAATGTTTATCCATTCTTCAATTTGTTTTTGTAAGCCAGAGAAGGGCTCAGGGTTCCCATACCAACTTTTTAGTTTTTATATCAGCTGTACTCTTTAACCCCTCTGGAGAATCGTCTAAGGAATAATTTCTTAAAGAACACAACTTCTTCATATTTCTCAAGTCAGGGTGGGTGCTTAGTCTAGTCTCTAAAAGGAGTCATTCTATATTCCACTACTGAGGTCCTGGGTGTCCTTAAGGAGCACATTTAACCTTTAGTTTTATATCATTTCAAACATCAGACAGAGTGGATTTGTGTCCTGTCTGCTATAATATATTCTATAAAGGAAAAAAATGGCCTCCTGAATTCTATTCAATTATACAGTTTCTCAATCCATTGATTTTTTATAACTGGATGATAACACTTTGTTTCTTGAAATTTTGAAAGTATAATGAGGAAAGTGTTCCTTAACTTGTGGTTTTGCCCTTGCATTTCCAGAAAAAACTTTATCTGCACACAAGGATAGATTTTCTTTCTTGTATGTGTGAGATGGGGTTAGTGTTCTGAGAAATAACCATAAGCATTTATGTATTATAGAGTTAGTATTTTAAGATAAGAAATACTTATTTGGTTTAGAAACAAAAACATTTTTGTTGTTAAGAACCTGAAAGATATGAAAAACAATCACAACATAAGTAATGGGCTGTGTAGTGTGTCCAATGGTGCAGACATTTTTCCACCACTTGAGTTATTTTCTCAAGAATAAAAATGCCCTCACTGTGAGCCCATGACTTCTACCCCAGTCTATCACCTGGCCACTGGTATGGATTTACCAAACATGACTGTTAACATTTTTGGGTGCTTACTATTTTCTATGTGTTGTGTTTTAAGTGATTTAAATATATTACATTATACATTCAAACCCTCTAAGGCAGGCACTATTATTATTCTTATTTTACAAATAAGGTCACTCAGGCACAGGGAGGTCAAGCATGATCCCCAAGAATATACAGCTGGTAAGTAACATAAATCAGGATTTGAACTAAGCCATTTGTCTTCAAAGTCCATTTTATTAAACACTAAAATATAACACCTCATAAAATATTTGACAAATATGGTTGAGAACAGGAAGAGAGAAAAGTTCAGGGACCCCCAAAAATTTAATCTAAGTATTGGAATTAAAAAGGGGCCAATAAACTATCACCTACATATCCTGAGTTTTTTACCAATGGAGATATAAAAGTGTAAGGCAAATGGTGGGATGGGATATTACCTTTAAACTGGTATAGATGATAATGAAGAATGAGACTTCCACGTAAAATACAAGCTTCAGAACTATGCAAACCATTACCACCAGTGGTCTGCATGTATGGTGCCGGTGTCTGCCTGCAAAACTTGCATTCTGAAGAAAAACAGGACATTGACTTTTACAGGAAGGCCAGCTACCAAGATGAAAAAGAGAGAGGAAAACTGGACTACGCTCACATAGTTTTTCTTTCCAAAACATCAATCAAATGAAGACAATTCCAACTTCTACATTGTCTAGGCCAATTCTGCAGAATTTAACAATATTCTATCCCAGTATTTTTCAGTTTCTTCAAGATCTGTAATCTCAGCTCCTCCCCAGAAGTACAGTTTATGAGATTTTCAACAAGTAATGAAGGTTTCCTTCCTGACTTCAGTGATGAAAAGAAATTCTTGCAATTCTTGCAAACACTCCCATAGTTAGGTTTTATGTTCTACTATTTAGAGTCCATGGCTTTGCTCCCTTTGACTGGAGGCCTCTCCTAGTGAGAGTAGATACTGGTAATATTCCTCAGATGTCTCTATGAGCTAAAAATCCTCCCTCAAGATGTGTTTTCTAAGATTTGGCAGAAGTCATAAAATATAGATAAGCATAGAATTTGGAATTTGAGGTTCTCGATTTAGATTCCACCTATGCAAGTTTCTACCTGCATCTTTAGACATGTTATATAACCTTTCCGAACCTTAGTTTCTTCATGAGTGAAGTGCAGATAATGATAATAAAAAACAAATCTCCAGGGGTTATCCTTACAGGATCGAATGAGATCATGAATTTTGAAAAATGAAAAACACTATATAAATATGTCATCATTACCTAACCCTAAATAGCATTAATAACTGTTCTTGCTATTATTGCAATAGGATTTATAATTATCTGATTCCCTGTTACCCACTTAGGAACACTCCTGGCCAGATCACATTTCTGAAATATAACAACTGCAGCTAGAAATTTTTATTATTATAACTAGAAACAAAAATATTAACACTAAACCTTCATATTTTGGTGTTACTTAACACACTTCAAATCAGTTATTTGAAATTCTTTGTTTACAAACTGTATCCAGTTGAAGAACTGTGTGGTGTTTAAATTAATTGCTTTTGTAAAGTCCAATATATCCAAGGCTTTATACAAGTGGCTTTCTATAGAAGATGAGCATAGCATTTTTGTTTTTTCATAAATTCAAGAGTATTTTATGTGAGAACTGGGTCTATCACGATTATCAATACTCTAACTAATTATTTGCCCTTAGAAGAAAATTTTACAAGGAAGAAAAGAGAGGTAGAGAGTCTTTGTCTGTCCCTCATAATATTTATTTTTTACCAGACTGAAGTCTGATTTGGTAGAGAACACTTAGCATATAGAGCCAAATACTGAACAATTAATTACTCCATTCCTGTAGGATCATTTTATTTCCATAGCACTGTAATTCTTCTGAAATTACTCTAATTGGCATTTACTTCTTGGTTGAAAGTACAAAATGCTCTTACAAGTTATCCCCACTCATGCTTCATGAATCTTATTTATGAAGCCAAAATTAAAGATCCTAATGCCCAATTTTTATGTCATTCTGAGTACATGGAGGGAACTGTCAAGAAGCCTGGCTTGTCATTACAACAAAGGGAAAGCTAAATTGTCCAAGTGAGCTAACCAAAATGAAAATCCATATAATAGAGGTTTATTATGTAAGCACCCCAAAGATCCACAGTAATCCTAAATTGTATTGTTCACGGTTTGTCAGCCTGGAAGTAAAAAGAAACACTAATGTCAATCCATACTCCTCCAAAAATTGTGAATAAACCATGGTTTCTTGAGGCTTGTATTTCTTTTCTTCATACAAGACTGAAAAGGGAGTAGGGCTTAAGTCACCCACTGGTCTTTACTCTGATCAATGACTCAGGCATAGACACAGAGAATAAGATTGTTATTCAGAGCAAATATACATTTTCTTCCAGCCTTCTTGTAGCCTGTAAACCCTCCCTTTCTAGACTGAACATCCCAAATTCTTTCCACTGTTTCTCTTTTGTCATGTTCCAAAGCTTCCCTCACCATCTTTATTGCTATTTTCTGGACCTCGTTAAGTCTTTCAATGTTAAAGTGTGCCAAAAAGGAAATTAAGACAATGCTTTAAGCTTCATCTGGTCAGCATAGGGTAGAATGAAAATAAAACCTCCTTTGTTTGAAACATTATATTTCTATTTAATGTACCTTTTTGTACCCATCTCACACAGGGTACTTTTTAGTCATAGTTCCAACATTCTGCTTTTATGCTGTTGTAAGTGGGAGGAGGGGGGCAAGGCTTTTATTTCATTTTTTTTTTTTAATCTTAGACCAAAGTACAATACCTGACTTTTATTCCTATTAATTTTTATCTTTTCTGAATTGATGAAAATTCTATAAAGCCAAGGTCCTTTGTCTGTCTTTTTTACTGCTGGATCTCCCCTTAATTCCTGGCATATAAGAGGCATCTGATATATGTATATATATATATATATATATGTATTTATTTATTTAATGAATGATTGGATGACTGGCTCTGTCCCATTGTCCCAGGCTATTAAAATCATTTTGAATTCTGGTTTTAGTAGCAAATGTCCTCCCTTTTGCTTACAAGTTATGTCATCCAGAAATTTAATCAATATTGTTGGTACATTCTCATTCAAGTCATTAATAAAAATTTCCACCATTACTTGGTCAAGGACAGAGCCCTTGGGTACATTTTTAGAGACCTCCCTCCAGGACAAAGAAAGATCATTAATCAGCAGACTGAAATGAGAAAAATGAGATTGCCCTCTGAGAGTAAAACCATAAATCAACATCTAAATACAGAGCAGGTATAGCAAAGTCACCTTAAAAAGAAGGCTGGACAGTCTCATGATGTCAGAAGAGAATTAGAGGGAAGGTAGTTAGTGTTGAGGGCCCAGTCAGACTAACCACAGAACATATACTTAGGAGATGGCTAACACCAGGCTTTAAAAGTTTGATGCCATAAACATTTGAATCATTTAACCCATTCCCCCTGCTCCAATTCCATCTTTACCACGTGGCCTGCTCCACAACTTGCTAACTTGTGATCTTGACTAACTTATATAAATTTTATGCTCTTTATTTTCCCATCTATAAAACAGAAATATTCATAACACCTCCCTCATAGGATTGTTTGAGGATCAAATAGGGTAAATATACATAAAGCCTGGCTATAGTCACCCCTCTGTAAATGTTGGCTGGGTAGGGAAAGAACGTGCGGGTTAATCCCATATGAGGGTCAGAACAGACTATTTGGTCAGTATTTCACATTGTAAATTAATGGTATGAAGAGCTTTGCTCACATAAGGTATGTTCCTTTAGTTAGAATTGATATATTGAAAATGTGATACATTTTCTTAGCCTGCCTGTTTGAGGTCTCCTTAGCATCCAGTGATTAGGCTTCTCTTATCAGCCCCTGCCTCTACTGGGAAACTTTCTTTTCTCATTTCTACAAAGTAGAATTTTATTTTGTGTTTTGACCTAATCTGAGAGACTGAATTTTTGATGGGGGTTTTTAACTCATTCATATCAATTATCAAAGTTAATAATTTATATTAATTATGGGCTTATTTTCTGCTTTCTAGGTTGTATGTTTCCTTCTTTTTTATTTTGTCCTTTACCACATGGACCATGATTTACATCTTTTATTTTTCTTCAAGTAATTTAAATGATAGGTGATACCATTTTAACTTCTTCTAGGTTTTCCTGGATGGTAGGATGGCATGAAGTTTATTTGAACAAGGAGAGATCTACCAAGGCCTGATATTTGCGAGGAAATAGGTGGGAAGATTCTCCTTGATGTTCTGTCTCACTGTTTTCTGGCTGTTCAGAGAATCTCCAAAATAGCCTTTCATTTTCTTCTTGCACGGATAGTTCATGACAAACAAAAACCCCAGTGTGCTTTCTTCTTTGTTCCTGCCTATTACTGTCCTTTCATTCAAAATGCAGCATTGTCCATTTCCCCATTGACCATTATTTCATTACTAGGCTGAGATCTCTAAGACATGTAGAAGTAGCAGAGGAAGGGTGGAGGATACAGTGTAAATTGACACTGACCACCTTAAAAAGCAGCTCATATGTGGTAGGAAGGGTAACTCTTCCATTAACCTACAAAGGTGCTATATTCCTGATACAGGATTACTAACAACACTCTGCCATATTCCTGAATTCCTACTACTCCACCAAAGATTTGCTTCAAGTAGTGGAAATTCATCTTAGGGCCTGGCAGATTATGACTCTATATGGCCAGTCTCTACATTTTTATGTAACTTTTTTTTGTTTCAGGACTATTGCAATAGGAAGACAATGAGGGAAAATATTCAGGCACATCTGGCAGTTGCAAATTCCCTTCTGCTTTCTATTATCTATGAGACTATTGTCTTGTGAAAGCATGGTATTTTACGTGTTGTTTATCAGCCTGTGGGAGGCATTGTGTCATAGCGGTAAAAAGGATAAGTTTTGGAATCAGACATGAATTGGGTCAAATTCTAGGTATTTAAGATGTGTGACTTCAAGGACCTTATGTCACTTATAAGTCTCAGTTTCTCACCTATAAAAATAGAACTAATAATACTGAACTCAAAGCATTTTTGTAAGAAATACAACATGTGTATAGGGTCTTATACTAAAAGTGTTTTTTAAAAAGTATTTATTATGGCCTTCAAACTGCTTTGTGCGGTTCTAGGGGTCTTCCAACACCCTCTTTCTGGTCAGCAGGAAACTTGGGGAATATGCAGAGTAAACAGAACTCAGCCCTCCTGCTCCCACTTCAATCAGCACAACTCTGCTATTATCTGGTCTGTTTCTATATACAAGTTCTTCTAAACAAAAGGTCTATTTGGTTAAAACAAATTATAAAACTACAGTTGAAGAATCAAATGACTTGAAAAGCCTAGGGAACAAGGAAAAGTCTGAAGGCTTTATATATTCATTTTATATAAAAAGCCTTCCCAATCTTGCTGGCCATGTCTTCTGACAGCTCTTCACCTACCAAAGAAAGGATGTCTCCCTTCATCCTGAATTCCAGTGCAGCTGGTAAGCCCACAACCCATAAACCAGTTGCTCCATCCTTTTATTTATTTATATTTACTGAAAGTTTGGTGATTGATTTGGACTTAAACTGGAACAGGAAGAAAACTGGAAAGTTTGAAAATATGCAGTGGGCTTACTGATATTCTACTATAAAACTGTTGTGACTAGTAATGAAAGAAATTGTAGTATTGATGTAGAGGAGTGGCCTCAGTAGTAGCTGAGGGCAGGGAGAGGGAAAAAGTGGCGTGATGTGGGAGCATTTTTGGGACTCTGGGTTGTCCTGAGTGATATTGCAGGGTCAGATGCTGGACTTTGTATATCCTACCATAACCCACTGAACGTGCTGGGGGAGAGTGTGAACTACAGAGTAAACTATTATCCATGTAGTGCAGCAGTGGTCCACACGGTGTTCACCGAGTGCAATGAGTGAGCCACGGTGATGGAGGAGGTTGTTGGTATGGAAGGAGTGAGGTAAGGGGGTGGGGGGTAGACAGGAGCCTCTTATGTTTTTTAATGTAACGCTTTTTGTGTAATGTATGTATCTTCAAAAAATACAATTTACAAAAATGATGGGGTGGGGGGTGGGGAGTTGGGTATATGGGAACCTCTTATGCTTTTTATGTTTTTTTATGTTTTTTAAATGTAGCATTCTTTGTGATCTATTAACTTTAATTTAAAAAGTATAAAAAAATAAAATAAAATAACTTTCAGGTAAAAAAAAATATGTAGAATTTAAACAACACATTACTAAACAACCAAGGGGTCAAAGAATAACTCACTAGGGAAATTAGGAGGCATCTTGAAATGAATGAAAACACAACATATCAAAACTTATGACATGCAGTGAAGGTAGTGCTCAGAGGGAAATGGATAGCCTTAAATATCTACATTAAAAAAGAAGAGATCAAAAATCAATACCCTAACTTCACACCTAAAGAAACTAGAACAAGAAGAGCAAACCAAAACCAAAATTGGTAGAAGGAAGGAAATATTGAAGAATAGAGCTGAGATAAATAGAGAATAGAAAAACAGTAGATATAATCAACAGAAAAAGTTGATTTTTAAAAAGATCAACGGGGGCGGGGCAAGATGGTGTCTGAGTGAGTGCACCTTATAGTCTCTCCTGCAAAGAAGCGGCCGAGCAGGGCTGGAAATTTTTCTGGACCAGGCTGTTTTGGGGTTTTGCAGGGCAGGAGGTGTCTGGACATCGATTTGGTGGGATGGTGACAGAGAAGATTCGTGTAAAAGGTAGAATTCAGGGTCTCTTTCAGGAGATCGGGGCTGCGCCGTGGGATGCATCCCTCTGGGGTGGGTGGCATGGCGGCAGCGATTCCTGGAGGCTCTGCTGCACTGGGGAATTCCTAAGCCCTGAATGGGCTATTCAGGGGCTTGCAGGGAAGGAGGTGTCTGGAAGCCGATTTGGTGAAACAGAGACGGAGGAGATTTTTGCGAGCCGTGGAATTTTGGGTTTCTGACATGTAGACCAGAGCTTCCGGCTAGAGCCCCGGCCCCTAGGGCTGGCAGCCAATCTTCAGGGGTCCTTGAATTGTTTGTAATACAGAGGAGTCCCCAGCAGGCTGTTTTGGGGGCTTGCAGGGTGGGAGGTGTCCTGAAGTCAACTTGGTGAGGCAGTGACAGAAGAGTCTCTTATGAGAGGGGGAATTTTGGGTTTCTGACACAGAGGTCAGAGTTTGTGGATGTGAGCCCCTGCCCCCCCTCCCCATAGGTCTGGCGCCCAGCTGCAGGGATCCCTGAAGGCTGTGCTGCACTGCAGTGATCCCAGGCTCCCTGTTAACTGGATTTGTGGTTCCCAGGTCTGTGTCCCCTAAAGCCTGGTGGCCCACACCCCAGAGACTCACACCTCTGGAGTCTGCAATATCACAGACTTCCCATCCCTGAATCCACCATGTCCTGAGGGCCGTCTGAGGTCCTTGATTGTCCTAGCCCTCGGCGTTTGAGTTCTTTTTCTTTTTTTCTTTTCCTTTTTCTCTTTTTTCTTTTTTTTTATTGTCTTCGTTGCTAATACTGCATTATCTCCTAGTCTCTTCTCCCATTGTATCCCCCAAGATCCTATTTCGTTTATTTAAGGTGTTTTTTCTCTCTCTTTTTTTCTATTTCTTGCTTGTTTCCCTCCCTTTTCTTTGCCCACCCCCAATTTTTTCCTTCTCTTTTTTTTTTTTCTCTCGTTTATTCCTATTTTATTTTATCTTAATCATACAATAGGTGCTGCAGGGAATGCCTCACATTTGCTGGGTCTCCTCATCCTCCATTTCCTCGTTTCTGTGTGAATTGATTTTGGCCACCTACACTTTCCCCTTTACCCCACATCTTGCTACCCTCCATCATCTACTGTTGCTCCTATATTCCACCTCCCTTTCTTTGGTCCCCAAATTGTCTAACTTTTAATTTCTAATACCTTTGTTTTGTTTTCTGTCTTTTATCCACTCTTGATACTATTCTCTTTCTTTTCTCTTTCCCTCTCTCATGAAAACACTGGCTTTTTAATTCATACTATATTCCTCGCCATATTCAGTTGACTATCTCATTATAGGTACTCTACTTACTGCTATAACTCTACACAACTTACATGAATCTAATATCCATTCTCCCATATCTCATATTATTGCTCTGTTAACATTTATTACCTACAGTACTTTACAAATATTCCTTTTTTACAAAATTGCCTTTCCCTGGCCCTAATATTGTCCTTCAAAGTGAACTCAGCCAGCAACAAGAAGTTAGAATAATAAGAACAAAGTGACAAAGAGAAGACATAACACTTATGCACAAACAACAGCTAATTAATCCCCAAGACTAGACAAAGAAGCTAAGGAACTGATTAAACCTGTCAAGATAAAATGATGACCAGACAGCAACAAAAAACTACAAACCAAACCAATAATCAGGAAAACATGCCTGAATCCAATGAACAAACTAAAAACCAGGAAGGGGAGCAGAACTTCAGACAAGTAATTAAAGATCTCAGAACATATATTAGAGACCAACTTAATGAAGTAAAGGAAAAGTTTAACAATATTAAGAAAACACTTGGAGGGGAAATTGCAGACATACACCAAAAGATAACAGATATGATGGGAATGAACACCACAGTTCAAGAAATCAAAAATACACTCGCAGCAAATAGCAGCAGATTACAAGAGGCAGAGGAGAGAATTAGCGATGTGGAAGAGAGTACATCGGAAATCAAAGAGATAGTAGAATTGATCGATAAAAAGATAGAAAAAATCCAGCTAGGACTTAGGAAGCTGAATGACAATGCAAAATGCACAAACATACATATTATAGGCATCCCAGAAGGAGAAGAGAAGGGAAAGGGGTCGGAAGGAGTGTTGCAGGAAATAATGGCTGAAAACAGAAGTACATATCCAGGAAGCATAATGAACCCCAAACATCATAAACCCCAACAGGCCCACCCCAAGACATATACTTGTCAAATTATCCAATGCTCAAGACAAAGAGAAAATTCTAAAAGCAGCAAGAGAAAAGAGAACCATCACCTACAAGGGAGGCTCCATAAGATTTAAGTGCTGATTTATCATCTGAAACCATGGAGGCAAGAAGGCAGTACAATAATATAGTCAAGGTACTAAAAGAAAAAAATTTCCAACCAAGAAAACTCTGCCCAGCTAAACTAGCATTAAAATGATGGAGAGTTCAAAATATTCACAGATAAACAGAAATTGAAAGAGTATGCCAACAAGAAACCTCCCCTTCAAGAAATACTAAAGGGAGTTCTGCAGGAAGAAAGGAAAAAACAGAGAGGCAGAATTGGAGGAGAGTAAAAGAGCAACAAAAAATACAAAAAGAGAAGGGAAAAAAAAAACAAAATATGACAAACACAAGTCCAATCAAAAGATGGCTAACATAAATAATTCCTTGAAAGTAATAACACTGAATGCCAATGGATTAAACTCACCTATCAAAATATTCAGACTGGGACATTGGATAAGGAAATATGACCCATCTATATGTTGTCTACAAGAAACACATCTTAGACCCAGAGATTCATGGAGGTTGAAAGTGAATGGTTGGAAAACAATCTTACAAGCAAACAATAACAACAAAAAAAGGCAGGAATAGCTATATTAATATCAGACAAAGTAGACTTTAAATGCGAAACAATTGTGAGAGACAAAGAAGGATACTATATATTAGTGAAAGGGGCAATCTTTCAAGAAGAACGAACAATCATAAATATTTATGCTCCTGACAAGGGTGCCTCCAAATATGTGAGGCAAAAACTGGAAAAACTAAGTGAAAGAATAGATGCCTCTACAGTTATAGTGGGGGATTTTAATACACCACTATCAACTTTGGACAGAACATCTCAAAAGAGAATCACTAAAGAAACAAAATATTTGAACAGTGTATTAGAGGAACTGGATCTAATAGACATATACAGATCATTACACCCAAATACAGCAGGATATACATTTTTCTCAAGTGCACATGGATCATTCTCCAAGATAGACCATATGCTAGGCCACAAAGAAAGGCTTAATGAATTCAGAAAGACGAAATCATACAAAATAATATCTCTGACCACAGTGGAGTGAAGATGGAAATCTGCAAGGGCCAGAGGCCCAGACTTCACACCAAGATATGGAAATTAAACAGCACACTCTTAGAAAAACAGTGGGTCTAAGAGGAAATCTCAAAAGAAATCAATAACTACCTTGAAACAAATTGTAATGATAACACAACATACCAAAACTTATGGGATGCAGCAAAAGCAGTACTGAGAGGGAAATTTATAGCCATAAATTCATACATCAAAAAAGAAGAAAGACAAAAATTAAAGAAATAACTGCACATTTGGAGGAATTAGTAAAAAAACAACAAAGTAATCCCACAGAAAGAAGAAAGAAAGAACAAAGATAAGAGCAGAATTAAATGAAATAAAAAGATAAACAACACCAAGAGCTGGCTTTTTGAAAAGATCAATAAAATTGACAAACCCTTAGCGAGACTAACAAAGAAAAAAAGAGAGATGATGCAAATACACAAAATAAGAAATGAGAAAGGAGCTATCACCACTGAAACCACAAAAATAAAGACCATCATAAGAGGATACTTTGAAAAACTATATTCCAACAAAAATGACAATTCAGAGGAAATGGACAGCCTATATTGATGAAAGAAGAAATTGATGATCTCAACAAACCAATTACAAGGAAAGAGATAGAATCAGTCATTAAAAACCTACCAACTAAGAAGAGCCCAGGGCAAGACGGCTTCCCAAGGGAATTCTACAAAACATTCCAGAAAGAACTAACACCAGTCCTGCTGAAACTATTCCAAAAAATTGAAACAGAAGGAACATTGCCTAACTCATTCTATGATGCCAACATTACCCTAGTACCAAAGCCAAACAAAGACATCACAAGAAAGGAAAATTACAGACCAATTTCTCTAATGAACCTAGATGCAAAAATACTTAATAAAATACTTACTAACCGTATTCAACAACACATTAAATGAATTCTACACCATGACCAAGTGGGATTCATTCCAGGTATGCAAGGATGGTTCAACATAAGAAAATCAATCAATGTAATACACCATATAAACAGATTGAAGGGAAAAAAATCACATGATTATATCTATAGCTACAGAAAAAGCATTTGACAAAAGACAGTACACTTTCTTGATAAAAACACTCCAAAAGATTGTGAAACAAGGAAATTTTTTGAACATAATAAAGAGTATATATGAAAAACCCACAGCCAACATCATTTACAATGGTAAAATCCTAAAACCCTTCCCTCTAAGATCAGGAGCAAGACAAATATGCCCACTCTCTCCCCTTCTATATAACATTGTCTTAGAAGTACTTGCTTGAGCACTGAGGCAAGAACCAGATATAAAATGCATTCAAATTGGAAAGGAAGAAGTCAAAATTTCATTATTTGCAGATGACATGATCCTATACATAGAAAACCCTGAGAGGTCTACAACAAAGCTTCTAGAACTCATAAATAAGTTTAGTAAAGTCACAGGTTATAAGATCAATGCGCAAAAATCAGTAGCATTTCTGTACACCAATAATAAGCAAGCTCAGGGGGAATTCAAGAAACAAATACCATTTACAATAGTAAGTTAAAAAATGAAATACTTAGAAATAAATTAAACTAAAGATGTAAAAAATTTATACATAGAGAACTACACAACACTATTCAAGGAAATCAAAGAAGACCTAAATAAATGGAAGAATATTCCCTGTTCATGGATAGGAAGACTAAATATTATTACAATGTCTAACCTACCAAAACTGATCTGCACATTCAATGCAATCCCAATAAAAATCAACACAGCCTTCTTTAAGGAACTAGAAAAACTAACTATGAAATTTATTTGGAAAGGAAAGAGGCCCTGAATAGCCAAAGACATATTGAAAAAGAAAAATGAAATTGGAGGAATCACACTACCTGACTTCAAAACATACTACAAAGCTACAGTAGTGAGAACAGCATAGTATTGGCATAAGGAGAGACACACAAAACAATGGAATTCAATTGAAAGTTCTGATATAGAACTTCATATATATAGCCATATAATATTCAATAAAGCCACCAAACCCTCTCAACTTGGAGAGAATGGCCTATTCAACAAATGGTGCCTGGAGAACTGAATATCCCTATGTAAAAGAATGAAAGAGGATTACCATCTCACACCTTATACAAAGATCAACTCAAGATGGATCAAAGACCTAAATATAAGAGCCAAGACCATAAAGACTTTGGAAAGCAGTGCAGGGAAACATCTACAAGACCTTGTAACAGGAAATCGCTTCATGAACTTCACACCAAAAGCATGAGCAGCAAAGTAACAAATAGATAAATGGGACTTCCTCAAAATTAAAGCCTTCTGCACCTCAAAGGAGTTTGTCAAGAAAGTAATAAAGGAGCCTACACAATGGGAGAAAATATTTGGTAACCATATATCGGATAGATACTTATACCTTGCATATATAAAGAACTCCTATATGTTGAAAATAAAAAGACAAACAACACATTTAAAAAATGGGAAAAATATTTAAACAGATACTTCTCCAAAAAGAAATACAAATGGCTAAAAAGCACATGAAAAAATGCTCCAAATCTCTAGCTATCAGGGAAATGCAAATCAAAACTACAATGAGATACCATCTTACTCCCATAAGATTGGCAGCTATGAGGAAAACAATACAAATGCTGGAGAGGATGTGGAGAAATGGGAACACTCATCCACTGCTGGTGGGAATGCAGAAGGAGTCAACCATTCTGGAAGACAGTTTGTCGGTTTCTCAAAAAACTAGCTATAGGTTTGTTATATGACCCAGCAATTCTACTGCTGGGTATATGCCCAGCAGAACTGAAAACAAGGAGACAAACTGATATATGCACACCAATGTTCATAGCAGCATTGTTCGCTATTGCCAAAAGTTGGAACCAACCCAAATGCCCATCAAGAGATGAATGGATAAATAAAATGTGGTATATACATACAATGGAATACTACTTGGCTTTAAGAACAAATACACTACAAACACACGTGATAACATGGATGAATCCTGAGAACCTTATGTTTAGTGAAGCAACCCAGGCATTGAAGGACAAATACTACATGACCTCAATGATATGAAATAAGTAAACCAAGCTGCCTCAGAGAGCTAGAGACTGGGTGATAGGTTTACAGGAAATCAGGGGGTAGAAGAAAGATGTAAGCTGACACCTACATGGGTAAAATCTATGATAAGCTGGAGGTAAGTATTTGTACAAGGAAGGGATAAAATGGGGACATAGGGTTACCTTTGGGTGGGGATTTGCAGGCTTGAGAGGATGGGCGGATGGGGAATATTGCCCAAAAAATTGGGGGGAGGGTGGGGCAACATATGAACATAGGAGTTTGTCAGGTGTTCATTGAGAGTATAATGCTGAGAAAACCTTTTCAAAATATAATAAGGAAAGTTACCTCTTTAAGATACTTAAAGGGGATAATCTAATGTGGACAGACTCCTAGGGAATATGTGAATGCTCATTTTGCCAGAGTGGGTTATATCATTGGGTAGAGACCCATATAATGAGAGTGAAGGTATACCCACATCCTGGGGAGGACTAATGCCATCAAAATAGAGGGAACTGTATCACTCAAGAGAAATGGTGGCTCCCAGGGCATTAGGGCAGTTGAGCATGTCAAGCCCTCAACACTGTTGCAAGTATCTCTGAACATGGCTCTTCAAGAAATGTAGATTGACTGTCACTGTGGGCCTTGAGGGGAGGGGGAAATAGGTATTGAATAGATGGAACCAACGTAACTGTGAGGGCAATAGAAGTGTTTCACAAGAGTATGCAAGGATGGATATAAAACATGTAATATAACACGAAAAATATATAGGGGCCGATAGGCTAATAATGTAATTCATAATGTAAAACATAGGATAATTAAAAATTTAGAAAATTGTATAGCCTAAAGTATAAACCATAATGTAAACACAAATGTTACCTTGTTTGAAAGCTATTGTCTCAATATCTGTACATCAGTTTCAGTAAATATGGTATGAATATGTTAAAAGATTATTGCTGTGGAAGGAAAAGGTTTTATATTGGATATGTGGGAGTACTGTATATTGTATATATGAATTACTGTGATCTAAAACTCATGTGAAGATAAGCTTAATAATTAGAAAAAAGAAAAGAAAAGATAGGATGTAGAATTTCTCCAAATTAATATGTATTCTATATCTAACCTTTAAACGCATCGCTATATTCCATTTTACTATTAAGGGAAACTGGCATTATATTGTGCTTCACTTTTCAGGAAGTTTTGGATCACAGAGTAGTTCAGAAATGGCAGCAGAGGAATACTGGTGTGGGATGTTATTGACTGGGGACATATGGTTGACAGGGAGTTATACAGGGCATGTGTCTGGGGTGCATGGAAATGTTTGGATATACTCATAGTGGAAACAATTAAAAACAAAAGCTGGACGGATGCTAGGTTCCTGGCCAGGGGGGCTCTGTCACGGTCCCTAGGAGAGTAGTGGCAGTCCCCCAGGTACAATGGCAAGGACCAGGAAGGAATGAGGGTCCAACAGTGCGCCCCTGATACTAATGACTATGCTTGTGAGCCTGTGCACCTGAAATAAGAACAAGGCCTAGAGAAGCAGTGTGCCTAAGAGTTCCCTCCTAAGAGACTCCGTATTGCTTAAATGTGGCCAGTCTCGAAGCCAAACTCAGCATGTAAATTCATTGCCTTCCCCCCAGCATGGGACATGACTCCCAGGGATGAGCCTCCCTGGCCCTGAGGGATCACTACCAAGTACCAGCTGATGATGTAACTAGAAAATGACTTTGAATAAAAGGTCCAACTCAGACCAGCAGAATACCCCTGTCTACATATAATAAGAGGAGTTAAAAATGATTTTGACCTTAATCAAGGGGGAAATGGAAAGGACAATTGAGTTTATATGGCTATGAGTCTCTAAAAAAGAGCCTGGAGGTTATCAGAGGGGTTGCCCTTATGCACACCTGAGCAGAGTCTCAGAGACAGATAAAGTAGATACAACCCCAGGTATTGGTCTTCTGAAGGCTACAGAGACCCACAGGTTTTATGGTCATGGCAGATGGAGTTCAGTGCCATGTCAGTTGGCCCTTCTTTGCAGTTGGTGTTTCTGCATGATGGTGCTGGACTCAGATGTGATCTCTTTTCACAAGACTATCCTGTTACTTTACCAGAATTGTAGTTGGTGCTGGGGTTTAAGATATATCTTAGGGACCTGAATCTCTGGACTCACCATATGATAGCCAGACCCTGAGCCTCAACAGACTTCAGCTCCTATACTCTGGTTTATTGGACTTACCCCACTCAGCTAACATGGAGTTGAAGAATGTCAACCACCACACCATGGAGCCAAGAGTGCCTACAGCTGAAAGCAGGGGGATTGCATCCAGCATCCATGTGGAATCTAAGCCCCCTCTTGACATAGATGTGGAATGGACACAACCAATCCAAGGTCCACAGGATGGAGGAATTGAGTAAGGATTAGAGTGGACTTACTGATATTCTATTCATGAACTATTGTGGTTAGTAATAGAAGAAAATGTGGCATTGGTGTGGAAAAAGTGGCCATGGTGGCTGCTAGTTGTGGGGAATGGGAGGAAGAGATGAGATGTGGAGGCATTCTCGGAACTTGGAGTTGTCCTGGGTGTTGCTGCAGGGACAATTACCAGACATTGTAGATCCTTCCATGGCCCACTGTATGGAACGTGGGAGAGTGTGGCCTTGATGTGGACCATTGACCATGAAGTGCAGCGATGCTCAGAGATGTATTCACAAAATGCAATGGATGTGTCATGATGATGGGGGAGAGTGTTGCTGTGGGGGGAGTGGTGGGTGCATGGGGACCTCATATTTTTTGAATAATATTTTTAAAAAACAAATGAAAAATAAAAATAAAAAAAGCAACAAACCTTTACCTAGTGTGTGGGAGGACACAACTAAAATCAAGATTGAAATGAGGACATTACTACCACCCTTACAGAAATTAAAAGGATTATAAACAATTATATAGTAAAACTAGATGAAATGGATGAATTCCTAGAAACATACAAATTACCTAATCTGGCACAAGAAGAACTAGAAAATCTATAACAAGTAGCGATATTGAGTCAGTAGTTTAAATCCTCCCAACAACAACAAAAAAGTCTAGCACCAGATACTTTTACTGCTAAATTCTACCTTTCAAAGAAGATTTAACACTGGTCCTTATCAAACTCTTCCAAATATAGAGCAGGAGGAATTACTTCCTAACCCATTTTATGAAGCTAGCATTACCCTGATACAAGAGCCTGATAAAAACAGCACAATAGAAGAAAATTACAGACCAATATCCCTTATGAATATTTGATAAAAACACAAAGAAAACAAGGACTAGAAGAGAACTTTCTTAACATGATAAACAGCATTTATTCTTAAAAAGATTTTTAAAAGTATAGAAAATATCACACTCAATAGTGAAAGCTGAAAACTTTCCCCCTAAGTTCAGGAACAAGACAAGGATATCCACTAGTATTGCTGTTATTCAACATTATCCTGGAATTCCTAGCCAAAGTAATTAGACAAGAAATAAAAGAGAGAAAGAAATTTAAGAAGTCATCTGAATTGGAAAGTAAGAAGGCAAGTTATCTGTATTCACAGATGACATGTTGCAATAAATAAAAAAAGCCAAAGAATCCACATGAAAACTACTAGAACTAGTAAAAGAATTCAGTGAAGTTGCAGGATACAAGATAAATACATAGGAATCAGTTGGGTTTCTATACACCAGTGATGAACAATCTGAAAATTAAATGAAGAAAACCATTCCATATAAAATAGCTTCTAAAAAAATAAAATGTCTAGGAGTAAATTTAACCAAAGAGCTTTGAAAGATTTGTACACTGAAAACTACAAAACATTGATGAAAGAAATTAAAGATGACCTAAACAAGTGGAAAAATATCCCATGTTCATGGATTAGTAGACTTAATATTGGGAAGATGTCAACATTGCCTAAAGCAATCTAGAATTTCAATGCAGTCTCTATCAAAATTCCAGCAGCCTTTTCTTATGAAACTAAAAAAACTCAAATTCAAATGGAAATGCAAAGAGCCCACAATAGCCAAAACAATCATGAAAAAGAACAAAGCTGTTGAACTTACACTTCCTGATTTCAAATCTTACTGCAAAGCTGCAGTAACTAAAACAGTGCAACGCTGGCATAAGAAAGACATGTAGACCAATGGACAAGAATTGAGAATCCAGAAATAAATCCACACATCTTTGGCCAGTTGTTTATTGACAAAGGTGTCAAGTCCATTCAACAAATGATGCTGGGACAACTAAAAATCCATATGCAAAAGAGTGAATATGGAGCTCTACCTCCTACCATATACAAAAATTTATTTAAAATGGATCAATGACCTAAATGTAAGAGCTAATAACAATAAAACTCTTACAAGAAAGCATAGTGAAATATCCACAGGACATTGTAGTAGGCAATGAATTTTTAGATTTTATACCAAAAGCACAAACAACAATAGATAAAATTGACTTACTCAAAATTTAAAACTTTTGTAGAAAGGATATTATGAAGAAAGTGAAAAGACAATGTACAGAATTGAAGAAAATATTTGGATACCATATATCTAATCAGGGTTTAATATCCAGAATATGTAAAGAACTCCTACAACTCAACAACAAAAAGACATGCAACCCAATTTAAAAATGGCCAATAAGTATATAAATAGTTGCCTAACATTATTAGCTGATAAACAAAGTCAAATTAAATCTGCAATAAGATGCCACTGCACATCTACCTGGATGGCTATTTTAAAAACTGAAAATAACAAATGTTGATGAGGATGCAGAGAAATAGGAACCCTTGTACATTCTTGGTGGCAATGTAAAATTATGCAGCCATTGTGGATAACAGTTTGGCAGTTCCTCATAAAATTATACATAGAATTACCATATGACCTGGCAATTCCACTCCTGGGTATATACCAAAACAAAAAAATAAAATAAACAAACAAAAAGAGGAGCATGTCAGACAGGTCAATTTGTACACAATTATATAGCATCATTATTCACAATTGCCAAAAAGGTGGAAGCAACCCAAATCTTCATAAACAGATGAATGGATAAATAAAATGTGGTATAGCCATTCAATGGAATATTATTCAGCCATAAAAAGGAATGAAGTTCTGATATATGCAACAACATGAAGAACCTTGAAGACATCATGTTGAATGAAATAAGCCAGACACAAAAGGATAAATAAAAGATGATTTCCCTTGCATGAAATATTTAGAATAAGCAAATTCATGGAGACAGAAAGCAAAATAGTGGTTACCAGAGTTGGGAAGAAGGGGAAAGAGGGAGTTATTGCTAAAAGAGAATGAGTTTTTGGGGGATGATGAAAATAGTCTGGGAATAGATAGTAGTAAAATTTACACAATAATGTAAAAATAATTAATGTCAAAGAATTGTCCACTTAAAATGGTTAAAATATGTATATTATGTATATTTTACCATAATTAAAATAAATTACATTTTAAAAAAGAAACAACTACAACAAAAGAGTATAACTGCTGCTCAAGATGGTCACTCTCAGAAGCCAAGCATCTCCCTACACAAGCCCATCCAGCCTTCACCATCCTGTGTCTAGACATTTTGGACAGCACCTCATTTTGCTGACACAGTATGGAAGGGATCTCTAGGGACTTGTTTCTCTGGACCATACTCTGAAATTAAGCACAGTTCCCCTTCTGTCCTCAAATCACCAAACTTATATAGGGATGGTCAAGAAGTGGTAGCAGAGAGGACAGGACACAGGCTATGTACTTGATCTCCTCCATTCTACAGTAGGAACATACCTCAATCCAACTGGACCAATGTCCTTATAAGAGGAGAGGAGATGTGTGGAGAAGGTGGCCATGTGAAGGAAAAGGCATGTGAAGTGATGCATCTACAAGCCGGGAATGTTAAGATTGCCAGCAAACAGCATCTTCAAAAAAAAAAAAAGGCTCCTAATACCGTCCTTTTAGTACTATTCTGAAATGCTTCATATAGTCAATAAAAAGTAATTTTCATTATTACTCTAAACATAGTCTGTCTACCTATTCTGCATTGAAGCTAAAGAGGGGTCACTCCAAAGAGCGATCTAGAAGTGAGAAGGTTTCCCTAGGCCAACAAATTCCCATCTGACCACTCAGATGGAAAGGCAGAGTAGGAGAAAGTAGAAAATTATGCCACTGATAGTACAGTTTAGGTATATTTAGGAGCTAAATCTATCTTTAGGAGGGCTGGGCTAAGAAAGGAACCCCCTTTAATAATAGTGAATCTAAAGGCAAATTAGTCTTGATTGATAAACACTAGGCTAATAAATGCATTTACAAAAATACTCCTGACTCTGTTATTACTGTTGTAAATAAAATCAGAATTTCTGTGTAATGTGAATGGGTTTCACCACATCGCCAGCCTAATGAGGAACTAGAAGGGAAGGAAGTCTCAAACTGACTTTCTTCAGTCCCATCCAAAAAACAGGTGGGTTTGCAAGGAGGGCAGGAGACTTTCTCTTACATACACCACATATATGTGTGCACACACACATACTTGGTTTCCAGGTCCCATCCATTCCAAAATGTTTATTGAACACCTACTGTGTACAAGTGTGCAAGGCACAATAACAGATGTTCAGGATATGTCTGTGAATAAAACTGAGATCTCTGCCCTTGTAGATCTTGTATCCTAGCAGTGAAAGACAGAAAAGCAGCAGACCTAATTAAAAAGTAGCATATATAATATGTTGGAATGTTTTTAAGTGCTATGGAAAAAAAGAAAGGTAGAGCCGGGTAGGAAGGATGAGGAGTATCGGGGTGAGTTGGGGTGGGCTGCAATTTTAAAAAGGAAGGTCAGTGACATCTCTTTGAGGAGGTCACATGTGAGCAAAGTTGCGAATTTCTAGGGGAAGAGCTCTTCCAGACAGAAGGAACAGATAGTGCAAAGGCCTTCAGATGGCAGCATGCCTGGGGTGCCCAACAAACAGCAAGGAGGCCCTGGTTGCAGTACAGCGGACAATGGGGGAAACTATAAGAAATGAGACTAGAGAAGTAATGCACCTGAAATGCTCAGGTCCTTGCAGACCACTGGGCAGGATCCAGCAACATGAAAATTGACGGTATGGCACAGAACCAGCACAGGCAGAAATTAATCTCACAAAGATAACATGTGGTAAGCCATGCTGGTGACCTCTTTTTCCAATTCCAGGCAACTACTAGTGCTGGTCATAGGCATAAAGAAAAAGGACAGAGAACTTGGAAACAAGTGATTCTAACCAAAATAGAGAAGGGCTGGATTTTCAGCATTGAAGTGTGGAATATCACATTTCACCAGGGACTCAGGGTTGTAGTGTGAGCAAGTCTTCCTTACCCTCTAAATGGAGACTAGAACAAAAAATCGTGGGACTCTTTCAACAAGTACCTATCCAGTGCAAATTTTGCTCCTAAAGCAAGGAAGAAATAGTAGGAGTTGAAAAGCCAGTTAAGATTTTGGTGGGAGGATACACACAGGAAACATAAAATGCCAGGACAACGTCAGCAGCTTGGTTGCCTCTTCTGAATTTGAGTAATCACTCTCTCGAAGATCAAGATTCTATTTATACACCGTTCATCACATATACTTTTCGATGACAATTTCCCAGGGACGTATGACTTGCGCTCTCTGAGGAACTGGTGTTAACCCAAACCTGTGTAGCTAAGGTGACAGTTCTGGTACTCGTCTATAGGTCCTAGGCTGCTCTTGTCTCCCACTTTCTAGGCAGGAAGTCTACTTCTTGCTTCAAAGACCTTCTTTCCAAAACAAACAAACAAAATATATTAAATTATTATCAAGTAACTTCTTGGGAAGAATTTGGATTTCTTCCCTTACAGCTGCCTTCTCTACTTGCTAGCCCAGGAATGATTCTGTGATGCTACAGCTCTGTTTTTTGGACATGACTTTTCCCATTCTGGAGCTGATGTGTCTCGAAAGAAACAAGCTTTATTCTTCTACGGTGATGACAAGAATAGCATAAAATCCTTTTTGGTTGGGAAAAGACACTTTAAGTGTGCAATCAGAGTATTAACCATCTTCCTGGAAAAGGGAACATGGGATTTGCCTGGCTAACCACTTAAATCCCCATATCAAGTTTGGCTACACAGGGATACAGTCAGGTTCCCCAAAAGCACTATTGGAAGGCAGAGGAGGACACATTTAAATCAACCTTTGGGGCCAGTGAAAGAGTTCCCCAGGAAAAGAATTTTGAATGAAGTTTTTAAGAAATGGGAATGTGTTTTCACTAGGAGAATAAGAGAAAGAAAAAAAAAAACTAATTAGAATGTAAAATGCTTCCAAGACTACTGTAAGATTCAGTGACAGTTTAGACTTCATATGAGAAAAGCAAGTTTTACAAAGCTGATATAAAAGAGCAATGGTTTATAAACTGTACTTGTATCATGGGAAGCATTTTAGGGGTAAGTGAGGGGATGGCAAAGAAGGCTAAGCTCTGAGCCCCTGCCCTAATTCACTTTCATTTTATACATTTGAATTTTTAAAAAATCAGTTTAGAAAACATAAAAAAGGTTTTGTTGGTTTTCAAAAGGTTTAGAAAACATAGTATTGGAAAATTTACACTTGGACTATAATCCACACTTGGTGGCAATGCTCCAATATGTGTTCAATTGTAACAAACGTACATACTGATGAAAGATATTGTTAATGTGGGAAAGTGTGGGAGGGGTAGAGAGTGGGGCATATGGGAATCTCCTATATTTTTTATGTTACACTTATGTAATCTAAGTTTCTTTAAAAAATTTTTTTTAAGTATAGATTAGGAAAAAAAAAAAGTTGCGCAATGGAGAGCCAGGGAGACATTTGTCCTATGGATATTCTGTTGAAAAAGTTAGGGGAATACATATTGGTATGTCATGACTTCACTTTGAGGCACCAGCATATTTTGATTCCTCAGACCTTATTTGTGGAATAAAATCCCTGGGCCCAAACAAAAAAGCTACGTGGGATTCAAATTGTGGAAAAGAACACTTGGAGCTGTAAGAATGAGATCTGTGGGAGTGGGTATTGCTGGGCACATTTTTTTTCCAGCCCAGTTTCCTTTACACAAGGTGTCTTAACAACTGGTTACCCAAACTTGACCTTCCACTCTACTGTGGCTTTCTGTTTAGTTTTCATTTTAGGCCTAATGTTAACCAAGGACTCTCCTCTAGGATGCACTTGGTATTTCTCAGGCCAAGCTGGAGACTTGAACTTTTCGGATGACTTGAGTTTCTCTTTGAAAAGATATGTTCTTACGTCATAGAGGGCCTCTTGGTTTTAAAATATGCACAAACAAAGTAATATGTAATATCATTTCAACTCCTAATATATGTCCCATATGATGATTAGCGATGTTTCCTAAATGCTAAAGGAATTACTTTGAATTTTTAAGGAAACAGATTCTTCTTACAACCCTTGAAAGAAAACTATTTCTCAATGACAAGAGTAAAAAATTAGATCCTAAAACAAATGCAGGCTATGGAACTTAAGCTGGTATATGGAATTTGTTTATTTTGGGGAACATTAATCAAAACGCTTTCTAAATGTCATCCATAGCCAGTAAATATTAATGCACATGAGTCTCCTCAGAGGCAATCTAGGTCTATTTCATCTGGATATGGTTTTTCATACTGTAATAATGTAAATGCTGGCCTTGGAAGCCAATTAAATTATAAGGTTTAAAGATGAGAAGACAGTCCTGGATCTTGCTAGAATTACAGAGTGAGTTCTAGGAAAAGGAACTTTAGGTGAATTCTGTTATTCTTTGGTTGAAGAAACCAGAAAGTTTTTGCAGTTTGCCCAAAGTCACCTGTTGTGCTCCTCAGATCATATAAGTAAAATGTTAATACTTCTGACCTGAAATTAATTCAAATCATGGCAGAGTTGGAACTAAGTACCTGGTCTGTGGTTCTTTTCATCATTTCACATTATACACAAAGGGTAAAAAGGACATTAAACTTGGCCAGCATAGTAATAGTCAGCAACTCAAAAAGTAAGTGAACCATAGTGGCTCCTGGAAACAGCACTAAAACCACTACAAGTACTAAGGCATTGCTGGGCAGTGATTCATGCCAGCCATAGGCAGGGCAAAATGGTGTCTTTGATGGCCAAATGCCACCAAAAAGCAGATCCTTTGTGTAACTTTGTCCCCAAAGACCCCAGCTAACAAGTGTTATGCTTGTTTATAAGATAAGAAAGACTTATCATCCCTTTGAGTCACAACTACATGGTTTGATCCAGCTTCATGAGCCCCCTGGTCATTTGTTGCCACTCTAACAGAGGGCAACTATTCTGGAGAACCCACAGAAGCAAAACAAGTTTTCTGCCTAATCAGGACATGCTACCTTGTGTAAATCCCAAACCATGGAAACAGTTCCCTGCCAGTTATGGTTCTGTAGCATAAATACCTTGCATGCTAAGTTAATCAGTTATTTGAGCAATGGTTAGGTGAATGAGCACTTTAATCACAGACTCAGGAAAGAAGCAGTCTTCAACAAGAGTAAGTCCTCAATAAATACTTGATGATTGATATCCAGATACTTTTAATTTTATTAAGTATTCACAGACACATTATTATTAGTTTCCCCCAAAAATTTTTTTTAAATGTTTTAACAAATAAAGGATGGAAAAAGTATAGGTAAACAAAAATTGGAAGACTGGAAACCCAAAGCATTATATGCAACAAATATTATCAATTGCCTACCCAAAGGTATCCTCTCTTCCTCCTTACAAGCAAATGTCAAGTTAACTCAGGATTTGAATGGAAATGCATTTATTTACAGGAAGTCAGTCCCATTCAGAGGGTGAGTTGTATTAACCTGACATGGATGGAAATCTCATGACTTCTTGCTTGTGAGGGTCTTAAAAATGGGCATGTGACCTCATGATACCCAACAGAATCTGCGCTAAGTCTTTTGGAGCCTTCAGGAAAGGAGTTTCCTCTGTTTGCAAAGACTAGAAAGCTCACTCTCTCTCCCTTTCTGCTTGAGACTGCCACTTAAGGACATGAGATTTGAAGTTACTGTCACAATTTTGTGATCATAACACAAAAGTTCATTCAAATGTCCCAATACCATTGAACACTGAGCCAGCCCTTGAATGGGCTACGTTTTAGCAATTTGTTATGTAAGAAAACCAAACACCAATTGTTTAAGTCATCTTAATGGTATATTCTGCTAGTTGTAGCTAAGAGCATATTATCAATACAATGTTTCTCTTTATTTTTGTATATATATATATATTTGAATCTAATTACAGAGCAACTAACAAAGGCATATTTAACAAGTTCCTATAATAATCATTCATTGTTTGGGTGGAATCTTAAGTAGTGGGTTATTAATTGACACCCATGAAAGTATTAGCTGAAACTAGGTGTCTACAATGAAATATGGAAAAAACCTTACCAGGTTTCAATAGAGGTGATCATTTAGTCAATCATTCACTCAAGAAATATTTTTCCAGAGTATTCTAGGTGGAGGAACTGTGCTGGGTACTGGAGAGTGAGCCATGAAGAAGACAGATAAATTCCCTCCTTCATCAAATTACATTTCTAGTGAGGTAGAGTGAAAGTTCACCGATATATAAACATGGTAATTACAGATTGTGATTATTACCAGGGGCAAAAACTAGAATGAGTATGTAGAAAGTAAATGAAATGACATCTTTAAATAAGGTGGTCAAGGGAGGCTGAAACTTATATATGAGAATAAAATCCAGTGGGGCATCAATCAGTCCAAAGAGATGTCATTTCCCAACAGAGCAATAATCAATAAACGCAATCTATTGTTTTCAAGGTAAGGCTGATAAGCAGTAACTAACACTTGCCATGTGGTTGCTGTGAATAAGCCCAAACATGTCTTAAGAAATAGGATTTATCTAGCTAGAAAGGAAAGTGTCTCAAAACTTTTTCTTTAATGTATATTTTTGGAACTGCTTTTATTTATTTATTAATTAATTAATTTATTTGTTTATTTCTTTTTCTTCCCCTCTCCCTCCCCCACCCTGCTGTTTTTGCTTTCTGTGTCCATTTGCTTTGTGATCTTCTGTATCTATTTATCTTCTTGTCTTCTCTTCTCGTCTTTCTCCTCTAGGATTCACTGGGATTTGATCCTGGGGAACTCTAATGTGGAGAGATGATCCCTGTCAATTGTGCCACCTCAGTTCCTGGTCTCTGCTGTACTTCACCTTGACTTTCCTCTTCACCTCTCTTTCATTGTGCCATCACCTTGCTGCATGATTCACTTGTGCAGACACTGGCTCACCACATGGGCACTGGCTCACCATGTGGGCACTCACATGGGCACTCAAATTGGCTCACCACATGGGCACTCAGCTTGCCATGTGGGCACCCACATAGATAGTCAGCTCACCATGCAGTTGCTCAGCTCACCACATGAGCACTTGGCTCACCATGCAGGTACTGGCTTGCCATGCAGGCACACTTTCTCTTTTTTTTCACCAGGAGGCCCCAGGAATCAAACCTGGGTCTTCCCATATAGTAGGTGGAGGCCTTATCACTTGAGCCACATCCACTTCACCCAAAACTTTCTTGATTGAACCAGAAAACAAGGTGAAGAAAGGGAAACTCAAATCAGTTAGATTCTCAAATTTTCTAATTAGCTACTAAGGGATGTGAGAAAACAGGTGGAAGTCAGATGCCTTTCATCTCCCAGATAGGGCAGGAACATTTGTTTAAAGAACTGCTAAATTCACAAAGTACAGTTTTAGCAAAATTCTTAGAGAATTTCTCTTTAAGACTAGGAAGCTTAAGATCAACAAACAGAAAAAATACCTTATCCTAGTGATTCCACTCAACACAGAGGTGAAAGGAACCTTGGAGAACATGTCATATAATCCTTCATTATATTCATGAGGCAACTGAGGTCCCCAAAACTTTATGACCTGTCCAAAGTCACACTGCTAATTAGGGACGGCCTGAAACTCCATTCCTTATATTACCTGTCCACAGTTTTTTCCCTTCACATTACAATGTTCCATGGTAAACCTCTATTAAACATGTAATTTAATAATCTGAGTTTGGAGTAGATTCATTCCTTTTTTGAGTTATAAACCTTTCTAAACATAGGTTTTAGATATTTGACTTCTATAGATTTTTTCCCAAAGCTAAAAATTAATTTGGTGATGATTTGTTAAGGATAATATTCATATTTTTAAGTTTTTTTATATAAATGTCCAATTTCTGAAGAAAGCAAGGGTACCTCAACTAATAGATAGCAAACACACAGATGCTCAGCTGAGAGTCATTGAAGGCCAAAACGGAGCTTGCACTCTTATGCTGAGAGTCTGGAACTAAGTACTCTGTAAGAATAAACTTTTAAAAGACAACTAGTATACAGATTTCACATTTTTATTTTTTGAGACAACAAATGAATTTAATGTAAACCATTAGCTGAAGGAAAGAGAAAGCATTTCGATGGTTTGCTGGGTGATGTAATCAGATTTAAAAGTAGCACGCAGTATTTCTACTCACATTCAAGAGGCCAGAATTCAGTCACTTAATGGTACCTGCTGTGTACCAAAAAGAAGAAATGAGTTTTAGTAAACACATGAGTAATCTGCCATACATAGCTCCTACATTGCTCCCAAAATATACTTAGAAGAATATATATATCATTATTCTACTAAATAAAAGTTCAATCAGTTTCCTTTGAGAAGACATGTTCAGAAATTCCAGCATAATTGGAAATAAGCAACTCTAAATTTAGGAATATTGAACCTTAGAGTGACCAGGGAGAATATCAGAGATCATCTAATTCTGCTATCTAATAATATGAATTAATATGGAATTCCATAAGGGATCAGTGGTAGAAAGAGGACTAGAAAACACTAGTCTTGGAGAACTTCTGGAAAAATGGCAGAGTAGGGAGCTCTAGGACACACTTCTCCTCCCCAATAGCATAGAATATGCAGGAACTGTCTGAAACAACTTCTCTGGGGCTCCAGAGGTCAGGGAAGCACTGTACAACATCCAGGGAAGAGTGGGAGGAAGATGCTGAGAACATAGAGAGACAAGGAAGTCCTTTTCCCCAAGAGCAGAATGGGGGATGACTGAGCACTGGTCACAGCTACTGATCAGCAAATATGGATAGCTGGGTCAGCTCTGAGCTGCTGTTTTGCTGAAGACAGGGACTTCCATGGCCACTGTTTCAACACTACCCCCCAAGGGGCAGAGACAATATAGGTTTAAAGACACAGTACCTCTTTAAGACTGGAGGAAACAGTTTGCTGAAGGATGCCATCAGCTAGGCAGGCCAGGAAAGCGCAGCTTCAGAGAATTGTCAAAAAGGCTTCTGGAGTCTTTCCTGACCCTCCCCTGGGGCTTTTTGGAGCTTACCTGCACCCACTTCATGGGTCCCTGGCCCTGTTTTTGTCTGGGAAACACTGACTTGAAGGCCCTCCTCCCAGAATTTGCTCTCCAGGCAAAAGCAATTAGAGACAATGTAAGAAGTATTTAAAAAATAAAAACTATAAAGGCAAAAACAAGCAGAAAAAAATCAAGATTCCCAGAAAAGTAATAGTGGAAGGAAAGCATTCTCTTGGGAAGGAAACAATTACACAAATAATACAATCTTTTTAAAAAATTGTACTGCATATCTAGGGCAAAAATTAGATGGAGAAGAGCTGGAAAAATCTGATCAGTTAAACATGGGCAATTCTAAAGATTTAGAGTCAAGTGTCAAAGAAGAGTATTAACACAAAGCCAGTCAACAATAAACCCCTAGGCCAGAGAGAGAAACTGATCAGCAGGGTGTACTCATAAAGATAAGCTAATGCATAGACATCAGCAAAAATTTATAAGCCATACTAAGGAAAAGGAATATATGGCTCAGTGAAAGGAACAAATTGAACTTCAGAGAAGATGCAAAATTTGAAATAGCTAATCAATGTTTTTCAAACAAATCTCCTAAATTAATTCAAGGAGATGAAGTAAAATATGGATAAAGATACAATATAATCTCCTATGTTTTTAAAGTAACATTTTGTCTAATCTATGTATCTTTTAATAATAAATTAAAAATATATTTTAAAGAAGATATAATGTATATTAAGAACACACTGGGTGGGCATAATGAATAATTTGAAAGTCTATAAAAAACACTTGATTTGAACAGCAGAAGAAAGAACCAGAGAACTAGAAGACATGACAATTCCAAATCTTACCCACAGAAGAACAGAAAGAGAAAAGAGTAGAAAAAATTGAGCAGTGTCTCAGGGACTTGAATGACAACCTGAAGCACATGAACATATGCATCAGGGGTATCCCAGAAAAAGAAGTGAAAGGAAATGAACAGAAAGAATATTTGAGGAAATAAAGGCCAAATATTTCCCAACTCTTATGAAAGACATAAATATACATGTCCAAAAAGCACAATATACTCCACACAGAATAAATCCTAGTAGACCTACTCCAAGACACATACTAATCAGAATGTCAAATGCCAAAGGCAAAGAGAATCCTGAAAGCAGCAAAAGAGAGTGATTTGTCACATACAAGGGAACAGCAATAAAGCTTAGTGCTGATTTCTCATTGGAAACCAAGGAAGTGAGAAGGCAATAGTATCATACATTTGAAGTACTGAAAGAAAAAAAAAAATACCAGCTAAGAATTCTTTATCTGGAAAAACCTTTCTTCAAAAATGAGGGAAAGTTAAAAATATTCACATAAAAAGAGAAACTAAGAAAGTTCATCAAGAAGAGCTCTGCCCTACAAAGAAATACTAAAGAGAGTTCTGAAGTGTAAAAGAAAGACAGGAAGAGAGTATCAGAGTAGAGTCTAGAAATGAAGAAATTTCAGTAAAGGTAAATAAGACAGTAAAAAGTGAGACAAAAGTAAGATGCAGCATATAAAAACTAAAGGATAAAATGGTTGATACAGTATAACCTTTACAGTAAGACCATTGAATGTTAATGGATTAAACACTCCAATCAAAAGACACAGATGAGCAGAATGGACAAAAAGTATGATCCAACAATATGTGATCTACAAGAGACTCACCTTAGATCCAAGACAAAAATAGGTTGAATCTAAAAGGTTAGAAAAAGATATTCCACATAAATAGTAAAAAAAGAGAGCTAAGGTAGCCATACTAAAGTCAGACAAAATAGACCTTAATGCAAAACTGTTATAAGAGACAAAGAAGTATGCTATATATTAATAAAAGGGGCAATTGACCAAGAAGAAAAAACAATCATAAATATTTATGCACATACCATGGTAACACTAAATACACAAGGCATAGACTATCCAAAGTAAGGGGAGAAATAGACATAACTACAAAAACATTTAGAGACTTCAATACACCACTCTCATCAATCAGTAGAATATCTAGACAAAAGATTAATAAAGAGAGAACTAGAGTAATATAATAAATGAACAAGACCTAACAGGCATATACAGAATATTGCACTCCCAAACAGGAGAATAGACATTCTTTCAAGTGCTCATGGATCATTCTCCACAACAGACTACATGGTGGTTAACAAAACATGTCCCAATAAACTTAAAATAATTAAAATTACACAAAGCACTTTCTCTGACCACAATGGAATGAAGCTGGAAATCAATAATAGGCAGAAAAGTAGAAAATTTATGATATGTGGAAGTTAAACCATATACTCTTCAACAATGAGTGGGTCAAAGGAAAAATTGCAAGAGAATTCAGTAAATATCTTGAGACAAATGAAAATGAGAACACAACATATCAAAATGTATGGCATGCAATGAAGGCAGTGTTTAGAGGAAAATTTATAGCCCTAAATACTTACATTAAAAAAGAAGAAGAAGAAAAATCACTTCTCAGCCTTTTGGCTAAGATCAAGTGTACAAAAGAAGAAAGAGCTAAAATCAAAGACATAATTGCATAATTGGGAGAACTAGAAAAGGAACAGTTAATTAATCCCAAAGCAAGAAAAGGAAAAGAAATTAAAAAAATAAGAGCAGAAATAAATGAAACTGGGGATAAAAACAAAAGAGAAAATTAATAAAAACAAACAGTTCTTTAAGAAGATCAATAAAATTGACAAACTCTTAGCTAGACTGATTAAGAAAAAAAGAGAGAAGTTGCAAATAAATAAAATAAATGAGGAGGCAGGGCAAGATGGCATCTGAGTGAGTGCACCTCATAATCTTTCCTGCAAAGAAGTGGCTGAGTAGGATTGGAGTCCTGCTGGACCAGACTGTTTCAGGTATTTGCAGGGCAGGAGGTGTCTGGATGTTGATTTGATGGGATGGTGACAGAGATTCTTATAAGAGGTAGAATTTGGGGTCTCTTGCACAAAGGTTGGAGGTTGTGGGTGGGACCCTTCCCCCTGGGGCAGACGGCCTGGTTGTGGCAATTCCTGAAGGCTCTGTTGTGCTGGGGTGTTCCCAAGCCCTGAGTGGGCTGTTTTGGTGGTTTGCAGGGTGTGAGGTGTCTGGATGTCTATTTTGTGAGACAGTGATGGAGGAGATTCTTGGGAGAGGTGGAATTTTGGGTTTCTGACATGGAGGTCAGAAGTTGTGCGCAGGACCCCTCCTCCTAGGGCTGGCGGCCAGGCTGTAGTGATCCCTGAAGGCTTTGTTATGCTGAGGTGCTCCCAGGCCCTGTGTTAATCAGATGCATGGTTCCCAGGTCAGTGTCCCCTAAACCCTGGTGGCCCATGCTCCAGACACTCACACACCTTGACTCTGCAATATCACACACGTCCCATTCCTGAATCCACCGTGCCCTGAAGTCTGACTGAGGTCCTTGATTACCCTAGCCCTCGGTGTTTGTAGTTTTTTATTTCTCTCTCTCTCTCTCTCTCTCTGTCCTTGAACTTGGAGGAGTGTACCAGCTACTTGCGGGCAGTCTAGGAAGAAAGGAGAGGCAAATCTACTGAGAAAGGCCAATTTACCTAAATGTCCTGGGATAGGAAACTTTGTCTGGGAGAAGGTGGAGTCAGAATATCAATTAGACCTCTCCTAGCACACATAAGGGGGAGGGACTGTAGGAGGTGCTATCCAAGCTTCCAATAGCATATTTGGGGTTTCTGGTGAGGTATAGGTGATCTCATACTGGAAATAAAGAGTTATAGTCTTCTGCGTTGAGTTAGTTCAACAAGGACCTACTTGAATCTCCTACTGTACTTCTCAGGCAGGTTTCATGCTGCCCTGGGAGAGAGAGAAGTGAGGAAAGGAGAAAGGGGGAAGATCAGATCCCTAAGTGTATTATTTCACTGCAAAGAGGATTCCTAGCTTGAAACGTTGGCTCATTTTTTTTTTTTTTTTTTTTTTTTTTTGGTCATGGTTGCTAATATTGCATTGTCTCCTGGTCTTTTCTCCTGTTTTATACCACAAGGTCCTTTTTCATTTATTTGGGTTTTTTTTTTTCTCTTTTTCTTTTTCTTGCTTGTTTCCCCCACTTTTCTTTATCCCCCTTTTTCTCTTCTCTTTTTTTTCTTTTCTCTCTTTTTCTTCATATTTTATTTTAATTTATTTATATAAAAGGTGCTGCAGGGAGCACTTCACACTTGCTGTATTTCCTCATCTACCATTTGTTCTTTTCTGTGTGTATTGATTTTGGCCACCTACACTATCCTGTTTCTTCCCCATCTTTTGATCCTCCAACATCTACTGTTTCTCTTACATTCCACCTCACTTTCTTTGGTCCCCTAATTGTCTAACTTTTTATTTCTAATACCTTTGTTCTGTTTTCTGTCTTTTATCCATTCTTGATATTATTGTCTTTCTTTTTGTTTTCCCTCTCTCATGAAAACACTGACCTTTTAATTCACACTATATTCCCCCCATATTCAGTTGGCTGCTCATTATAGGTACTCTACTTACTGCTATAACTCTACACAATGTACATGAGTCTAATATCCATTCTCTCAGATCTCACATTGTTGCTCTGATAACATTTATTACCAATACTACCTTAAATATTTTCTTTTCTTACTAATTTTGCTTTCCATGCCCTAATATTTTCCTTCAGAGTGAACTTAGCCAGCAACAAGAAAATAGAGTAAGAAGAACAAAGTGACAAAGAGAAGACATAACACTTACACAAGAACAAAAACTAATTAATCCCCAAGACTAGACAAAGAAGCTAAGGAACTGATTAAACCCATCAAGACAAAATGATGACCGGACAGCAACAAAAAACTACAAACCAAACCAATAATCAGGAAAACATGGCTGAATCCAATGAACAAACTAAAAACCAGGAAGGGGAGCAGAACATCGAACAAGTAATTAAAGATCTCAAAACATATATTAAGAGATGAACTTAATGAAGAAAAGGAAGAGATTAACAATATGAAGAAAACACTTGGAGAAGAAATTGCAGACATACACAAAAAGATAACAGATATGATGGTGATGAACACCACAGTTCAAGAAATCAAAAATACACTCTCAGCAAATAGCAGCAGATTAGAAGAGGCAGAGGAGAGAAATAGTGATGTGGAAGACAGTACACCTGAAATCAAACAGATAGTAGAACTGATTGATAAAAAGATAGAAAAAATGCACCTAGGACATAGGGACCTGAATGACAATGCAAAATGCACAAACATATCTACTATAGGCATCCCAGAAGGAGAAGAGAAGGGAAAGGGGACAGAAGGGCTGTTGGAGGAAATAATGGCTGAAAACTTCCCAAATCTACTGAGACAGATAGATGTACATGTCCAGGAAGCACAACACACCCCAAACACCATAAATCCCAACAGGCCCACCCCAAGACACATACTTGTCAAATTATCCAATGCTCAAGACAAAGAGAAAATTCTAAAAGTAGCAAGAGAAAAGAGAACCATCACCTACAAGGGAGGCTCCATAAGATGAAGTACTGATTTCTCATCTGAAACCATGGAGGCAAGAAGGCAGTGGTATGTTATGGTCAAGGTACTAAAAGAAAAAAAATTCCAACCAAGAATACTCAACCCAGCTAAACTAGCATTAAAAATGATGGAGAGCTCAAAATATTCACAGATAAACAGAAATTTTTAAAGTATGCCAACAAGAACTTTCTCTTCAAGAAATACTAAAGGGAGTTCTGCAGGAAGAAAGAAAAACACAGGACAGGCAAAGTTGGAGGAGTGTAAGAGCAACAAAAAGACCAAAAGAGAAGAAAAAAACAAACAAACAAAGTATGACAAACACAAGACCAAACAAAATATGGCTAACATAAATAATTCCTTGAAAGTAATAACACTGAATGTCAATGGATTAAACTCATCTATCAAAAGATTCAGAATGGAAGACTGGATAAGGAAGTATGACCCATTATATGCTGTCTACAAGAAACACATCTTAGACCCAGGGATTCATGGAGGCTGTAAATGAATGACTGGAAAACAATCTTACAAGCAAACAATAACCAAAAAAAGGCAGGAGTAGCTATATTAATATCAGACAAAATAGACTTTAAATGCAAAACAATTTTGAGAGACAAAAAAGTATACTACATATTAGTGAAAGGGACAATCTCTCAAGAAGAACAAGCAATCATAAATATTTATGCTCCTAACAAGGGTGCCTCCAAATACATGAGGCAAACACTGCAAAAACTAAATGAAAGAATAGATACCTCTACAATAATAGTGGGAGACTTTAATAATCAACTTTGGACAGAACATCTCAAAAGAGAATCACTAAAGAAACAAAAACTTTGAACAGTATATTAGAGGATCTGGACCTAATAGACATATACAAATCATTACACCCGAATACAGCAGGATATACATTTTTCTCAAGTGCACATGGATCATTCTCCAAGATAGACCATATCCTAGGCCACAAAGAAAAGCTCAATGAATTCAGAAAGACCAAATTCATATAAATAATATCTCTGACCACAGTGGAGTGAAACTGAAAAACAGCAAGGGACATAGAACCAGATTTCACACCAAGATATGGAAATTAAACAGCACACTCTTAGAAAAACAGTGGGTCAAAGAGGCAATCTCAAAAGAAATTAATAACTACCTTGAAACTAATAAAAATGATAACACAACATACCAAAACTTATGGGATGCAGCAAAAGCAGTACTGAGAGGGAAATTTATAGCCATAAATTCATACATCAAAAAAGAAGAAAGAGCAAAAATTGAAGAACTAACTGGACATTTGGAGGAATTAGTAAAAAAACAACAAAGTAACCCCAGAGGAAAAATAAAGAAAGAAAAAACAAGGTAAGAGCAGAACCAAATGAAAAAGAAAATAAGAAAGCACTTGAAAAGATAAACAAAACCAAGAGCTGGTTCTTTGAGAAGATCAATAAAATTAACAAACCCTTAGCTAGACTATAAAGAAAAAGAGAGAGAAGATGCAAATACACAAAATAAGAAATGAGAAAAGAGATATCACCACGGACCCCACAGAAATAAAGACTATCATAAGAGGATACTTTGAAAAACTATATTCCAACAAAAATGACAATTCAGAGGAAATGGACAAATTCCTAGAAACACATAAGCAGCCTATGTTATTGAAAGAAGAAATTGATGATCTCAACAAACCAATTACAAGTACAGAGATAGACTCAATCATTAAAAACCTCCCAACTAAGAAGAGCCTAGATGCAAAAATCCTCAACAAAATACTCACTAACCATATTCAACAACACATTAAATGACTTATACACCATGACCAAGTGGGATTCATTCTGGGTATGCAAGGATGGTTCAATATAAGAAAATCAGTCAATGTTATACACCATATAAACAGACTGAATGAAAAAAATCACATGATTATATCTATAGATGCAGAAAAAACATTTGGCAAAATACAGCACCCTTTCTTGATAAAAACACTGCAAAAGATTGGAATACAAGGAATACAAGGATGCCCACTATCACCTCTTCTATTTAACATTGTCTTAGAAGTAGTTGCTCAAGCACTGAAGCAAGAACCAGATATAAAAGGCATTCAAATTGGAAAGGAAGAAGTCAAAATTTCATTATTTGCAGATGACATGATCCTATACATAGAAAACACTGAGAGGTCTACAACAAAGCTTCTAGAACTCATAAATGAGTTTAATAAAGTCGCAGGTTATAAGATCAATGGGAAAATCAGTAGCACTCATTGCTATATTCCATTTTACTATTAATGGAACCTGGCAATATACTGGGCTTCACTTTTCAGGAAGTTTTGGATAACAGAGAGGTTCAACAATGGCAGGGGAGGAATACTGGAGTGGGATGGTATTGCCAGGGGACACATGGTTGGCAGGGAGTTTTCCAGGTAATATATATCCAGGGTACATTAAAATGTTTGGATATTTCCATAGTGGATACAATTAAAAACAACAACTGGGGGAGTGCTGAGTTCCTAGCCAGGGGAGCTCTATCACGGTCCCTAAAGGAACAGCAACAATCCCACAAGTGCAATAGCAAAGACCAAAAAAGAATGAAGGTCCAATAATGATCCCTTGATACTGATGACTATGCTTGTGAGCCTGTGCACCTGAAATAAGAACACAGCCTAGAGCTGCAGGGTGACTAAGAGTTCCCTCCTGGGAGCCTCCATGTTGCTCAAATGTGGCCAGTCTGGAACCCAAACTCAGCATGTAAATGCATTGCTTTACCCCAGCATGGGACATGACTCCCGGGGATAAGCCTCCCTGGCACCAAGGAATTACTACCAAGTACCAGCTGATGATGTAACTAGAAAATGACCTTGAATAAAAGGGTCAACTCAGACCAGCAGAATATCGCAGTCTACATATAATACCAGGAGTTAAAAATGCTTTTTGACATGAATCAAGAGGGAAAAGGAAAGGACAAATGAGTTTATATGCCAGAGTCTCCAAAAAGAGCTGGGAGGTTATCAGAGGGGTTGTCCTTATGCACACTTCAGCAGAGTCCCAAAGACAGATAAAGTAGATACAACCTCAGGTATTGGTTCTTCTGAGGGCTACAGAGATCCACAGGTCCTATGGTCATGGCAGATGGAGTTCAGTGCCATGCCAGTTGGCCCTACTTTGAAGTTTGTGTTTCTATGTGATGGAGGTGGATTCATATATGATCTTTGTCCACAAGCCTCTCCTGTTACTTTTACTGGAACTGTAGTTGGTGCTAGGGTTTAATGTATACCCAGGGGACCTGAATCTCTGGACTGACAATGTGATAACCAGGCCTTGGGCCTCAACAGACTTGCAACTCCTACATTCTGGTTTATTGGACCTACCCCACTCAGCTAACATGGAGGTGAAGAAAGTCAACCACCACACCAGGGAGCCAAGAGTGTCTACAACTGAAAGCAGGAGAATTGCATCCAGCATCCATGTGGAATCTAAGCTCCCTCTTGATATAGATATGGAGTGGACACAACCATTCTACAGTCCACAGGATGGAGGAATAGAGTATGGATTAGAGTGGACTTACTGATATTCTATTCTGAACTATTGTGATTAGTAATAGAAGAAAATGTGGCATTGGTGTGGAGAAAGTGGCCATGGTGGTTGCTGGGTGTGGGGAATTGGAGGAAGAGATGAGACGTGGAGGTATTTTTGGGACTTGGAGTTGTCCTGGGTGGTGCTGCAGGGACAATTACCGGATATTGTAGGTCCTTCTATGACCCAGTGGATGGAACATGGGAGAGTGTGGGCTATGATGTGCACCATTGACCATGAGGTTCACCAAGTGCAATGAATGCCTCATGATGATGGAGGAAAATATTGCTGTGGGGGGAGTAGTGGGGTGAAGGTGGTGAGGAGTATATGGGGACCGCATATTTTTTTTATGTAATATTAAAAAAAAGAATAAAGGCAAAAAAATGAATGAATAAAAAATAAAAACACTTTTCCTATGGAAAATAAAACTTGGGGTATATTGACATATATATACAATCACCTCCAATCTATTTTGGAAATTTTCCTTCTACTCATAGCACTAAAATCCCTACACTGACAAAAGCAAATGATCAGTGGATGTGGAGAAACTGTACCTCTTACTTATTTCTGCTGGGAAAGCAAAATGTTATTTGCAATTTGGAAGATCTTGACAGTTTCCTAACTTACTGACGAAGCAGTCATATTCTTACATTTTTCCAAATAACTTGAAAATTTATGACCACAAAGAAAATCGAAGCTACCAAGATAAATTTGAATAGATTAAAGAGTAAATGTATTCTTGTACTTCCATACAATGGAGTTGTAGTACTATTCAGCAATAAAAAGGAACTATCAAGACAAAAAATCATGGAAGAACCATGAATACATATTGCTGAGTGAAAGAAATAAATATGAAAAACCACATGGTGTGTCATAACAACTATGTAATATTTAAGAAAAGCCTAAACTACCAAGACCATTAAATATTGGTGATTGTTACAGGGTTGGGGTGTTAGAGGACATATAAATGCAGCACAGGTGAAAATATTTTATAAGATAATTTAATAGGGGATGTGTGATATTTTCCATTTGTCAAAACCCATAGAATTGTGCAACACAGAGAGAAATATCATGTAATCTATGAATTGTTGTTAATAGTAATATATCAATCCAACCAAAATCCAATCAACCATAGTAATGCAAGATCCTAACAATAGGAAAAATTTGCAGTTGGAGAAGGAGTATATGGAAATTCTCTACAAATTCTGCTCAATTTTTTGGTAAATGTAAAAATTCTTTCAAAGTAAATCTTATTAATTGAAAATTGAAATCTCATTTTCTACCCCTTCCTATTGTATTCTCTTGCAGACCTAAACAAGTACTAATCCACTTTCTGTCTCTTTATATTTCCCTATTCTCATTTCTAATGATTGTAATAATATGCTATCTTTTATTACTGGCTACTTTCATTTAGCATAAGGTTTTCAAAACTCATCCACATTTAGAAGTGTTAGTAATTACTTATTTTTATGTTTTGTTTTGTTGTTATGACACTTTATAACATCAGAATTATACAATATGCTGCTACAAATATTTGCAAACCATTTTTATGGACGTGTGTATTAATTTCTCTTGTGTATATGCCAAGGAGTGGAATTGTAGGGTGACAATATGACTACTTCATAATTTGAGGAACATCTAGACTGCTTTCCATAGCAGATTCACCATTTTACATTTCATACTGAAAAATGGTATTCTTATTCATCCATATTCATATCGACACTTGATAATCTTTAACTTTTTTATTCCAGCCATCCTAGCGGTTGGGTGTTATATCTCATTGTGCTTTTTGTTTGCAATTCCCTGGTGAACAAAGATGTCATTCAACTTCATGTGTGCATTGTTCATTTGTATATCTTCCTTAGAAAATTATCTATTTAGATTCTTTCATCATTTTTATTGTACTTTATATTTTAGTAATACATGAAAGCTAAAATTTTCCCATTTTAATCCCCTTGAAGTATAAAATTCAGTGGTACTTATTACATTCATAATATTCTGCTTCACTCACCAATATCTAATTTCATACATTTTTATCTCCTCAAAAAGAAAATGAAGCCATCAAGCAATAATTCTCTCTTCCTTTCCTTTCACACCCCCAGAACTGTTAAACTTTAATCTAGTATTTGTCCCTATGCAATTTTCTCATTGCATATATTTAATATAAGAGAGAGCATATGATATTTGTATTTTTGTATCTGGAATATGTTACTCAAAATGATGTCTCCAAGATTTCCCCTGAATCATTTGTTGAAGAGACATTCTTTCCTCAATTAATACAGATGGCATCCTTGACAAAAGTCAGTATACAACAGATGCGTGGGTTTATTTTTGAACTCTCAACTTTCTTCCATTGGTCTATAAATTTTTCTTGATGTCATTGTCATACTGCTTTGGTTATTGTGGAATTGACATATGTTTTGTTATCAGGAAGTGTGAAACTTCCAAATATGTTCTTTTAAAATAAAAATTGATTTGGCTATTTGAAAAAAAAAAAAGCACACATTAACAAAGGTAATTTGTTAGATTCATTGTTATTCTTTCTATAAGTACTGTTTGCTATAAAACTGTATTAGATGAAATCCCCACTATTTTTGCTAGTTACATAATAGCATGGGCAAACTTATCATCAGGAATTAGAACTACAAAACATGCTTTTAGAAAGACGTTTATAAAATGCAAGCTGCAGTCAGCTGCAAGAAATTGTAAAAAAAAAAAAAAAAAAAGAAACCAACAAACTCAACAAGGCTAAATAAAGAGTAGTAAACCAATATTGAGAAAGATCATTTAAGGAAGAGGTCTTGGTAAAGCAAGTAATAGGCCCAAGAAAAGAAATATTTGGCTACAAATGTCTAAGAGTAAGAGAGGGAGGTGATAACCTAACAAAAAAGGACACACAAAATAATGGGTAAAATCAAGAAAAGGAAACAAGCTAACAGTAGAAATTCTTTGTTTGGGAAGTCTATAAGCTCAGAAAAAAAAATCTTTCTTGAAATTTCAGTGCCTATTTTGACTGAATTTCTTGCTATCAAGAGATGGTATAAAATACCAAACAGAACAACCTAGAGAACTAGCCTTCATTTTCAGAGTGACAGATTACATGTTCTTAAAAATCTTCATCCTCTACTGCAGATTTTATAATAAACCATAATTTATAATTCAGGAGGACTGGTTCCATCTAGAACCTGACTCAGAAGAAGACTTGATTCACTGAAAAAGCACCTAGTGGTAATCCAATAAGGCAACTCCAACGTACACTTACATTCCTTCCTCTAATCCAAAATCCATAGCATTTTCTGAATTTCCAGCCCTAGCTCCAACTTGGAAGAGAGCAGGGCCCTGATATCCATCTGAATATAGAGCTAAGCCTCCACAGGATCTTTTACTCTGATAATGCCAGTGGCCTATATAGACACTCCTACCAAACTATGCCTCCTTGAGTCAGTCTGAATATTTTTACTTAAAAGAAACTAAGTACATAAATTGGTAGGTAGTTACAATTCAAAATTATTTTCATGGTCTATGAAAACACCAGGGCCTCAAAATGCTGCTGTGGAAATACTGACAGGAAGTGGTGATGAATGCATTTTTTAATTAAAAAAAAAAAGTTGGTGAAGGGTCAATTAGTATTATAAATACAGTCATCTAATTCCCTAGTAACTGGTGGGCCCCTGGTAATCCCCTTGTGAGTGTCTATGTGTGCCTATGTAATAATGACTCACTTGCTAATTCCTTTTGATAGTATTAGTTGGAACTCTGAATGGAATTTTTGGTGTAACTAATTATTGTTGCCAAAGCATCTAGAAAATAGTAAGAGACCCCCATGCCTATTGGCACCTAAGAGATAAAGATGGAAATGACAACAAACATATTGAGATACAATTTTCTTTTCATCAAGGATGGTTCAAATTTTGTTCAGGAGACAATCTGGCATTTCAGCTTTCCCAATTCAATGAATTGGGGAAAAATATGCAGGCTTGGTTCTAGCTCAAACTTGTTCTCTTTTTGGGAAGTAAACTGAGGCACTTACAGTTTAATACAAGACTTACTTTTGGGTAGATTCAGCAAATTACATTGTACATTCTGGTTTAATGTTTGATTCTCGAATTTTCAGCTGCTTATTTTATCAGTTATAACCCAAAAAGAAAAATATATTATTTCCAGAGAAAAATGGTGTCACACTGTTATTGACTTTGTAAGGAACCAAGAATCTCACTGAGGTACAAGCTAAGGACAGACGTTCTGTTGTCATATCATTTAGAGTACATAAACTTGTTTCTAACAAGAACTCCTTACAATAATCACTAGATATCATTTCATTAAATATTTGTTCCATCCCTCTTCTTCCAAAGCAACCAAGAAAATTCTAATTAGAAAATTCTAAATTAGAAAATTCTAACTCTTCATTCATTTTTATGAATTCAGATAGTACACAGTAATTTTATATATAGTAATATATAGTGATTTGCATATATACACATATATACATGCATATGTATACCTACATAGATAAAGAAAGGATAGTAGAGAGAGAAGAGTGCTAGGTTTACTGGCAATCAAAAGAAAGGTAAGTTGGCCAATGAAGACTGATTGACACAACAGTTAGGAGTATCTAAGGTTCTTTCCTGGATCAGAACCCACTGGTTAAGAATTTACTATTTTATAAGTACATTTGGTAGGATGATATATTTAACTACTAATACGTGATTTGTTTGCACAGAATTTTCACTCTCCCATTCCAAGAAGGCCTCTCTTCATATTTTGAGTTCTTTGGGAAACAGACTTGGCCCAGTGGTTAGGGCATCCGTCTACCACATGGGAGGTCCGCGGTTCAAACCCCGGGCCTCCTTGACCCGTGTGGAGCTGGCCCATGCGCAGTGCTGATGCACGCAAGGAGTGCCCTGCCATGCAGGGGTGTCCCCCTGTAGGGGAGCCCCATGCGCAAGGAGTGCACCTGTAAGGAGAGCCGCCCAGTGGGAAAGAAAGTGCAGCCTGCCCAGGAATGGTGCCGCCCACACTTCCGGTGCCGCTGACAACAACAGAAGCGGACAAAAGAAACAAGACGCAGGAAATAGACACAAAGAACAGACCCCGGGGGGGGGGATTAAATAAAATAAAAATAAATTTAAAAAAATATTTTGAGTTCTTTGAAGAGATTTTCATGGGCTCCTAGAATGGGAACAGAGGAAAGAGGTACAATTAGTGAGGAGAATGCTTTCAAAAAGCATTGTCTTAGTTTGCCAGACCTAGAAAAAATATCACAGACTGGCTGGTTTAAACAACAGGAATTTATCATCTCACAGTTCTAGATAAGGCATTGGTATGATCATGCTTTTTCTGAAGTCTGTAGCATTCTGGTGGTGGCTTGCCACCTAACTCAATCTCTACATCTTTCACATGGCCATCTGTTTTCTTCTGTCTCCTCCTCCTGTCTCCAAATTTCCTCTGCTTATAAGGGCTCTAATCATATTTGATTAAGGTCCACCTTGATTCCATTTGGCCTCATCTTAACTAACAAGATCTCCAAAGATTCTATTTACAAGTGATTTCACATCCACAACCCCACAGGACTGGGGGTTAGGACCCAAATGTGTCTTTGTGAAGAACATGATTCAATGCACAACAGGCACCATTTTAGATCCAGAGTGCCAGCACTGCCCCATAGATGTGGCTTAGAGAAATGGTACCATAGTGTCACCCTAAGCCACATCCATAGTCCCATCCCAGGAACTATGAGCAAGGATGTACCAGAACACAGAAATTTAAGATAAAGCAAATGTGTAGGAAACTACTACACATTTGGTGGCTTAAAAATTAAATTTGTTATCTCTTAATTCTGAAGAAGAGAAGTCTACAAAGGATTTCATTTGGCTAAGATCGTGGTGTCAGCAAGAAGGGCTGCATTCCTTCTAGAAACTCTGGGGAAGTATCTTTTCCTTGACTTTTCCTGTTTCTAGAGGCCACCTGCATTCCTTGGCTCCTGGTCCTTTCCTCCATTTTCAAATCCAACTATGTAGCATTTCAAACCTCTCTCTTTCTCTGACCTCTGCCTACTAGTCACATCTCCCTCTGACTCTGACTTTCCTTGCTCCATCTCATGAGATGCTTATGATGACACGGGGCCCACCCAGATCATCCAGATATGCAAATGAGGGACCAGAAGATATTATGATGAATTGGAGATTCCAGGTCCTTTCTCCAATCTCCACACACCTTGTAAGTCTCCTAGACTCTTGTGCAACACTCAAAAGGGAAGGAAACCATATTAATAACTAGACACAAGCTCAGAGTCAAAATTACATTAACAGTAAAACAAATTTTGAAGTGTGATATTCCTTGTTTATCAAGTAATTTTTGTGCCTACAACATAGAATCCTGTATTGCTTCCCTAAACACATCACCTCTGAATCATCACCACTCAAAGTCTTCTACTACAATTACATCATAAGGACTCAATGTTTCCCTCCCTCTCTGCCTTCTGCTCTCACAGCAGGCCCATACTCACAAGACTGGTCTGCCAAAGGCAAGGACTTAGCACTCATGGACTTATTTCCCTGAAGGCACACTCAGGCAGCTGCTATATATTATAGGTTTCACTATATTATCTTGTTTAGAGCATAAAATCTAACTAACATGAAGAATTAAAACTTTGTTTGGGGCCCCATCATGCTGATTATAATTTTTGTGTCTCTGGGAGGTTCTTTGAGTTTATAATAAGCATGCCATATTTGTTCTCATTTCCTTTACACCAAGATTGGTAACCATGCCATTTTTCAGGAAATTCTTTGGAAAGTTCTGGGTGTGCATTCTCCACAGCATGTAGCATAATATATTGCACAGAACAGGTGCTCAAAAGATGTGTGAAGTGAATTAAATGAACAGGGGGAGAGGGATGTTGGAAAATGGCATCATTGTAGGTAGGCACAAAATCTTACCCGAGTGAGCTGTTTTGGGAATCCACAGAGCAGGAGGCTTCAGGGAATTGATCTGGAGGGAGCTGGACGAAGAGATAAAGAGCCCAAGGGAAAACTGTGAGTTGCTCACCCCTGTGACTGAAAATGGCAGTCAGCTAGCTCCACCCTCAAGATGAATAGCCTCTATGGACCCCCTGGCTCTGACCAGCCAGCTGAGCAGGAGGAAGAACTCCCTGGGAGGAAGAAGGGTCTAACAAAGGGTCGAGAGTGATTTCCTTTCAATGGGTTTGGACACTTAAGCCTCCTTTGAACCTCAGGGAGGATACCAGCCAGCACTGAGGTGGCTCCAGGGAGAGAGGAGAGGGGAATCTGCTCAGGCAGGCTGTCACACCCAGCTGCCCTGGAAAAGAGAAATTTGGTAAGAGAAATGGCAGACAGGCAACTAACTAGCCTGGCCACTGAAAACTATTGAAAATTTAACTTGCCTAAGTGAAATGGAGACAGAAAGAGTCCTATAAGCTTTCAAAAACCTTTTTAGTCTATAGGGCTGCTATAGTGCAGTGGAGGAATTCCTGCCTTGCATGTAGAAGGATGCTAGTTCGAGTTATGATACCCCCTAAGAGAAGGGAGGGATCCAGGGAGAGTTAAGACTGTGGCTAATGCCATATGATCGACTGAGTTTCTACTATTTTGTTTCATGTTTCTTAGGCTTTTTTTCTTTCTTTTTCCTTTATTTTATTCACTAAAACTGGAAACATCACCTGCAGAGGGCAGGTTGCAGGATGATTAATTGATGAACACCAGCAGCCTAATAAGGTCTCTAGAGGCTGAAGAGGAAAGACTGTTTTTCCTGGGTTGCTTCGTTGCTGCTGTTTTTTTTCTGGTTTGTTGTTCTCCTTTTTTTTGTTACCTTTTTTCTTTTCTTTATTTTTCAACCTACTTTCTTGTTTGGTCTACATTTTTTCTTTTTCTCTCTTTCTCCTTTTTTCCTTTCCTTCTATTCTTTTCTCATCTGCCCAGCCTTTTAATTCATTTACTTCTTTTTCTCTCTATGTTGTTTCTTCTTTTATGTTTTTCTACTCATCTGTCTGGCTTTTTACTTCATTTTATTTTTTTCTCTCTATTTTGTCTCTTAATTTTTTTGAATCCTCCTCTTTTTATTCTTATTCCTTTGCATTTTTTGTGGGTTTTTTTTACTCATATTACTTAATTTCCTAACTCTTGCACAGTTCTTTTTATACCTTTTTTGTATTACGATTATTATCATTCTTTTTCTCTTCTTATGTCTTTCCTTTTCTCTGGTCCTAATATTTTTTTCCAAGTGAACACAGACAATTGCAAGGATATAGAACAAAAGGAACAAAGGATCAAAAATTAACCTTACCATGCACAAAGAAAAAACAAAATAAAACCCTAGAGTAGAAAGAGAAGCTTACCAACTGAATAAATCCATCAAAATAAATAGATGCCCAGACACACACAAAAAAATTACAAGCCATACTAAGAAACAGGAAGACATATCTCAGTCTAAGGAACAAACTAAAAAACAGGAAGAGATGCACAATGTGAAACAACTAATCAAGGATACCCAAACAAATACCATGAATTAACTTAATGAAGTGAAGGAAGAGATAAAGGATATTAAGAAGACACTGGGGAAACATACTAAAGAAATTGTAAGCATACATAAAAAAATAACGGACCTGATGGTGATGAATGGCACAATGCAAGAAATCAAAAACACACTGGAAGCACACAACAGCAGATTTGAACAAGCAGAGGAAAGAATCAATGATGTGGAAGACAATACATTAGAAATCAGATAGATAGTAGAATAGACAGATAAAAAGATAGAAGAAATCTAACAGGGACTTAGGAACCTGAGCAACACAAAATGCACAAACATACCCATTAAAGGCATCCCAGAAGGAGAACTGAAGGGAAAGGGGACAGAAGGGGTGTTGGTGGAAATAATGGCCAAAAACCTCCCAAACCTATTGAGGGAGAATAATGTCCATGTCCGAGAAGCTCAATACACCCCAAAGAGCATAAATCCAAACAGGCCTACACCAAGATATATATTTGTCAAATTATCCAAAGCTCAAGACAAAGAGAAAACACTGATGGCAGCAAGAAAAAAGAGAACGATCACATACAAGGGAAGCTCAATAAGGTTAAATGCTTATTTCTCATCTGAAACTATGGAGGCAAGAAGGTAGTGGCATGACATAGTTAAGATACTAAAAGAAAAAATTTGTAACCAAGAATACTCTATTCAGCAAAGTTGGCATTCAAAAATGAGGGAGAGTTCAAAATATTCACAGATAAACAGAAACTAAGAGTGTGTACCAACAAGAAACCTGCCCTCTGAGAAACACTAAAGGGAGTTCTGCAGGAGGAAAGAAAAAAACAGGAAAGACAGAGTTGGAAAGACTGTAAGAACAACGAAAAGACAAAAAGAGAATAAAACAACATATGACATACACAAATCCAAAGAAAATATGGCTAATGTAAGTAATTCCTTGAGAGTAATAACACTGAATGTTAATGTATTAAACTCACCTATTGAGAGACACAGAATGGAAGAATGGATAAGCAAATATGACCCCTCTATATGATGTCTACAAGAAACCCATCTTAGACCCAGCGTATCAAGAAGATTGAAAGTGAACAGCTGGAAAACAACATTACAAGCAAACAATTACCAAAAAAGGGCAGGAGTGGCTATACTAATATGGGACAAAATAGACTTTAAATGCAAAACTATTGTAAGAGACAAAGATGGACACTACATATTAGTAAAAGGGGTAATCTTTCAAGAAGAAAGAACAATCATAAACATTTATGCTCCTGACCAGGGCACCTCTAAATATGAGGCAAACACTGGAAAAATTAAGTGAAGGAATAGATGCTTCCATAATTATAGTGGAGGACTTTAATACACCACTATCACCATTGGACAGAA